>NC_133332.1:245907658-246096749 GCF_042186555.1 Aquarana catesbeiana | reverse complement strand
TTAATTGATTAACTTGGGTACAACCCGCCTGTCAGATTTTACATACGATTATTGCTAGTGGCTGTTATAGCTGCTAGCAATAATCACTGTGGCTTCCCCCACCAGGACACGATGGCTCCGTGGCAAGGATTCCCCTGTCAGCACTGTCTGTATTGATGGGGGAAATCAAGCAAATTTGCTCCCTCTATGACCGGCCTTACACAAGTTATTCAGCATAGGTGTTAGGAGGGGGGAGGGAGGGAGAATTGTTAAGATTAGTTAGGTTTATCTTGGATTTCTATTTTAAATGGGGGGGGCGACATAATATAAAACCAGATTTTAGGCTGCCAAACTTGTATAAAAAAAAAAAAAAAAAAAAAAAAAAAACATATTGAATGATTTTAACAAACTCAAGACTAAAACAACGCCTTTTACATTTGCCTGCAGTCATGCTTTAAATAAATCTGAATACATACTGATATCTTCATAACTCCCATCCCACGCAGTCATAAAGAGCCACAATTTAAGGCAGCTGACTGATAAGATACTGTCCATCCACAACCGTCTCTTTCCTGCATCTACTAGAATATATTCAGCATCAGAGCAGAAACATTTTACAAGCTCTATCTGAAAAGAACGTGCTAATACCGAGGCTTCCTTGGCCATAGTGCTGACCTAATGGCTTCACTAATTTTGATTTAATAAACATTTTAAATTAGAAATTTTTGCCATATAAATATATTTCTGTATCAGTTGGATACAGTCTGCATCATTTAAAGGTTTTTATTTCATTTTAGATGTAAACAAAGTATCAATTTAGATCCATATAATGGAAATAGGATGGAACACATTCTGTATCCTCTTAGGACTTGCGCACACTGCAGCTCAAAGAAGCGGCTCCTACAAGCTTTTGAGCTTTTTTGAGCTCTTATTTTTGCTGCCTGGAAACTCCCCTCCATGATAGCCAATGTGTCCATGCACACTATGGCTTTTTCAGGCCAGGTTCTCACCATTGCGAATTGGATGCGGAAGCTCTGCATTCAATTTGCAACAGCAGGAGATTTTGACCAGCTCTCTATGGAGCCGGTTCACATATCTCTGCAGCGGGTCCAGTGCGTTTTGCACAAAAAACACTGTGCGTCTTTTGGTCCGTTTCAGGTCCTAATTCAGCCCAAAATTCGAGCTGAAATCAGACCTGAAACGGTGAACGAGGACGCACCAGACCCCTGCTGTGAGGTGCATGTGGCTCATATGTGAACCCAGCCTTACAGACATATGCTCCCACAGGCAGAAAAAAAAAAAAAGGGGGAGGGATTTCAAGTAGAAAAGTGCCCAAAAACATGCGAAAGAGCAAGAAAAAGTTCAAAGAAGCTCGAAAACACACACACAAAAAAATAGGAAAAATGAGGGGAGGGTTTGTAAAAAAAAAAAAAAAAAAAAAAAAAAAAAAAAAAGAAGAAGAGGCTAAAACCAACGCCTAAAATTTGACCTTTTTAAATTGTTGCTTTCGGCAGGTGAAGCGCCCGCTGAGCGAGACCCCTTCAAGTGAATGGCGCTGCTCTCTCTTACTATTCTCACTCTCCTCTCTATTTTTGTCTTTTATCTAGCCTCTCTATCTCATCTCTATATATGTACCTTCTCACTATCTAGGGGTTATAACTGGCAGTGAGGAGGCGATACAACCTCTCATGGCCTGTCAAATGCTCTCTGCAGAGCGATGCGAACACATATTGCTCTTCAGAGACCGACACAAGTGTGAACGAGCCCTTAAAGCACCGTCCTGAAAAGCTTCATCTCTCCGTCTCCTGTGTCCTTTCCGCTGCATGCTGCTGCCCAGCTGGATACAGACACCGCACAGGAGAGCAGAGAGAGAACAGAGCGGAGGGAGGATCCGCCCATTGCCCCGCCCACCTAGGCACTGATGATCGACCAGAGCCCCGGATCCAGGGTCCTGCTGTCACCTCAGGGCAGGAGATCGTGGTGTTCTGGGGTGCCCTGTGTTGAAGCCAGGACCTGACAGGAGAGGCCTCGGAAGGCAGCAGATCAGGCCACCAGCTGACTGCCAGGAGGAGAGGTAAGTGAGCCATCACACTGAGGCTGAGTGAGATTTGTGAAGAGGGGGTATTTGTGGAGTGTGGGCAGGGGTTATTTGAGAAGTGTGGGGCGTATTCATGAAGTGGAGGGGGTAATGCTGGGGTTTAATAATGCGTCCTCTGACACCAGTGCTGGGGTTTAGAATGCGTCTGCTGACACCAGAGCTGGGGTTTAATAATGCGTCCGCTGACACCAGAGCTGGGTTCAATAGTGCATCCACTAACATCAGTGCTGGGGGTTTAATAATGCGTCCGCTAACACCAGTGCTGGGTTCAATAGTGCATCCACTAACATCAGTGCTGGGGGTTTATTAATGCGTCCGCTAACACCAGTGCTGGGTTCAATAGTGCACCCACTAACATCAGTGCTGGGGGTTTAATAATGCGTCCGCTAACACCAGTGCTGAGTTCAATAGTGCATCCACTAACGTCAGTGCTGGGGGTTAATAATGCATCCACTGACACCAGAGCTGGGGTTTAATAATGCATCCGCTGACACCAGTGCTGGGGGTTAATAAAGCGTCCACTGACACCAGTGCTGGGGGTAAATAAAGCGTCCGCTGACACCAGAGCTGGGGGTTATTAACGCATGTGCTAACACCAGTGCTGGGTTTAATAATGCGTCTGCTAACATCAGTGCTGGGGTTTAATAATGCATCCGCTGACACCAGTACTGTTGTTATTGAAGTTTGAAAGTTTGCATGTGGCCCCCATGGGATATGAAAACTTGTCTTGTGGCCCTCGGGAAATTTGAGTTTGAGACCCCTGCCTTAAAGTGTAAGAAGAGATTGATGTGAAGCAGCCTTTAGTGTTAATGCACATTTTTGATGCATGACACAGGTATTTTCCCTGCAGGTTTCTTTTGAATGGGCTGCGGTGTCTGCACAAATGCTCCTGCATGGACCCACTACAGCGCAAACCTAGCCTAAACGCCATAGATGCATTAGCGGTGTGTTTCAATTAAAGTCAATGAAGGTGGTTTTTAAGGCCTCATTCACACTTGTACTATGTGTTCTGTCCAGGCAGTCCTATTATTATTATACAGGATTTATATAGCGCAAACAGTTTGCACAGCACTTTACAATATAAAGGGAGACAAACACAGCAACAATTCAATTCAATACAAGAGGGTTAGGAGGGCCCTGCTCCTGGGAGCTTACACTCTAAGAGGGAGGGGCTGGTGAAACAAAATGTAGCAACGTTGAGGGATGAAATAATGAGAGAAATAGAAGATATGGTTATTAGCTGAAGGCAGGATACGCTTCCCTAAAGAGATGAGCCTTCAGGGATCACCTAAAAGTTGACAGTGGAGATAGCCGGACAGATTAGGGTAGGGAGTTCCAGAGGATGGGAGAGGCCCTGGAGACGAGCATGGGAGGAGGAGATAAGGGAGCTATAAAGCAGAAGGTCTTGAGAGGAGCGGAGAGGACGGTTTGGGCGATATGGTTGGTGATGTAGCTCGGGGCAGAGTTGTAGATGGCTTTGTAAGTTATTGGTAGTATTTTTAATTTTATACATTGGGAAGCCAGTGGAGGGATTGATAGAGAGGGGTGGCGGACACTGAATGGTTGGCAAGGTGGAGGAATCTGGCAGCAGCATTCATGATGGACTGATTGGGGGATAGTTTGCGGAGAGGTAGACCTATGAGAAGAAGTAGCCTGGTTAAAAGGGGCATATTTTGGAGATGTTACGGAGGTGACGTCTACAAGATTTGGAGAGTGATTGGATTTGGAGCTGAAAGGACAGAGTCCAGAACTACACCTAACACCCTGGCATGAGGGGAGGGACTGATGGCTGTATTATTGATGGAGAATTCGGGGGGGGGATATTACCAGCTCAGTTTTAGAAAGATTGAGTTTGAGGAAATGGTAGGACATCCATACTGGGTAGGTCAGTAATGCGAGAGGAGACTGAAGGAGCGAGGTGAGGAGTAGACAGATTTGTGTGCCGTCAGCATAGAGATGGTACTGGAAGCCATGGGAGTTTATATCAATACAGAGTAGAGTTTCCACCTCATCCCTTTAAACCTGAACACATATGAATTACACAGGTTCTGAGGCTAATTGAATGCAGTAAGGCACTAAGTGAATTTAACCACTTGCCACCCGCCGTACAGCAAAATGACAGCGGCAAAGTGGTTGTGTTACTCTGACCGGACGTCACATGACGGGATTAGGACAAAAGAGCCGGCACAGGGGCACTCAGCATGGCGATCGGAGGTGCTGTGTGTCAGTTTGACACACCGCAACTCCGATTGTGGTATGAAGCCTCTGCCAGAGGCTTCTTACCACATAATCAGCTGTGACCAATCACAGCCGATCATCGCGTGAACCAGGAAGTGCCGGTAAACGGCTTAACTCGGTTCACGCTGACAGGGAGAGCCGATCGGCAGCTCTCCCTGTCAGAGGGAGGGGGGGTCTGTGCTGATATCAGCACAGCCCCCGTCAAAAAGGTGCCCAACAGCTGCCAGCCTGTCCCCCTCTATAAAACGCCTGTCAGTGCCCACAACAGTGCCAATCAGTGCCCACAACAGTGCCAATCAGTAATGCCTGTCAGTAGCTCCTCATCAGTGCTGCCTATCCAGTGCCACCTATCAGTGCCTATCAGTTTTTTTTTTTTTTTCAAAATTGTTGGTCTTTTTTTGTTTATAGCGTAAAAATTAAAAACCGCAGCGGTGATCAAATACCATCAAAAGAAAGCTCTATTTATGGGAAGAAAATGATAAAAAATTAAGTTTGGGTACAGCATTGCATGACCGCGCAATTGTCATTCAAAGTGCGACAGCGCTGAAAATTGGTCTGGGCAGGAAGGGGGGAAAGTGCCTGGTATTGAAGTGGTTAATTACCACCATAATCAGCCACAGAACCTGTGTAATTAATGTGTTTAGGTTAAAAGGGATGAGGTGGCAACCCTAATACAAATGCAACTGCTGTATCCCAATATGAAATGTGGGTGCATTTGGGGACACGTATCCGCACTGATGTCATATTGGGATGCAGCGGCTGTGTCCCAGTTGACATGAATAGGACTGCCAGTACGGGGGATGTACGGAATACCTGCCCACGGTATAATAAACCCCATGTGAATGAGGCCTAAGTGTCAGCAGGACTCTGCAGACAGAGATATTTTTGTCTTACGGCAACGCAAGACACCGCTAATACCATGTGCACACCTCCATCCACTCCCTGGTTTAACTTCCTCCTAGATTGTAAGCTCTAATGAGCAGGACCTTCCGATTCCTCCTGAATAAGGGTGTTCGCAACCTGCGCCTGCCAGGAAGTCAGCACTGCACAGCGCTAATCACAGGCACTGAGACATTTCCCCGATCCACAGCTGCAGAGATTGAGAAATGTCTCACGGCCTGTGATTAGCACTGTGCCAACTTCCTGGCGGGCGCGGGCAGCGAACACATCTGAGGTCATCCTTACTCCTGAATAGAATTGTATTGGAACTGCACTGTCTGCCCCCATGTTGTAAAGTGCTGTGCAACCTGTTGGCGCTATATAAATCCCGAATAATAATAACTAATAAAAACGGCATGGATAGGAAGTCCGGAAGTGGTAAAAACACAGCCTAACCCCCTATTTTTGCCACCTGTCAGATAGAGGCCTAATAAATGTATTGGTGATGGGTACCCCCTATGAGAGGTCAGGGTGCCCCCCTATGGAGGAGGAGGTCAGAGTGCCCCCCTATGGAGGAGGAGGTCAGGGTGCCCCCCTATGGAGGAGGAGGTCAGGGTGCCCCCCTATGGAGGAGGAGGTCAGGGTGCCCCCCTATGGAGGAGGAGGTCAGGGTGCCCCCCTATGGAGGAGGAGGTCAGGGTGCCCCCCTATGGAGGAGGAGGTCAGGGTGCCCCCCTATGGAGGAGGAGGTCAGGGTGCCCCCCTATGGAGGAGGAGGTCAGGGTGCCCCCCTATGGAGGAGGAGGTCAGGGTGCCCCCCTATGGAGGAGGTCAGAGTGCCCCCCTATGGAGGAGGTCAGAGTGCCCCCCTATGGAGGAGGTCAGAGTGCCCCCCTATGAGAGGTCAGGGTACCTCCCTATGAGAGGTCAGGGTGCCCCCCTATGAGAGGTACAGGGTACCCCCTATGGGGAGGTCAGGGTATCCAGGAATGCTGAACTAGGATGGAAAGTCCTGGTATTAGAGGACATGTATGTATCTCCAGCACAGTCCCTCCTCACGTCCACTAGGTGGCGCAGTATGCAGGTACAGGAGGCGGCCAGACAAAGGCTTTTCCAGTGCTCAAGCCATCACACAGGCCAGCTAAGCACACTGAAGTCCTGCCGCGCATGCGCAGACTTAGCAGCCCGACCATCATACCACGCATGCGCAGAACCCAGACAGTCCCATAAAGGGATCGCAGTTTGTTAGATAAACCCTTCCCCGTGAGTCCAACTCAGCCAGCGCCGGCCGAGAGACTGAAACTATAAACCCATCTTTACCTGCAGGATATTCAACGTGCGTGAGGGAAACAGGGCGCCATTGAGCTGAGAGCGAGCACTGTTCTACTGCCGCCATCTTACCCGGATACCGGGCGTTTGGAAACAACCAATGGCGAAGCAGGGAACGGCACCGACCAATGGGAGGAAAAAGACAGCGGACGCGTCGGAAGGAGCCAATGGCAAAGTAGAACAGGTAGAGGCTGCGCCCAATGGCGACGCCATCAGGGAGACAGCGAGGGAGCTGGCGCGCATACGCCAATGTGTCGGCCAATCCGAGAGAAGAACTTCACTGCACTAGCCAATCGGCTAGGGCAGAACTTCTTTCAGCGGACGGCCGACGCTGAGGTAGACTGGGTTTTAGGGTAGCGGCCAGCTCCTATGCGGTAGAGGAGTCGTGGTGACGTGAGGTCACGTGGGCTGGCTCCATATACAGGCTTGTGTGGAGTGTGTGCGACCTCCTGAAGGAATGCCACAGGAATGTGAGCGCGAGAATTCGAACGGCAAACCGTGTCCTTGTGAGCAATGGTGGCCTGTCCTATGAGGGGCTCCGAGCTCAGACGTGGGCCAGTGTGAGGGGCCGAGAACGTGTCACTAAACCCACCTCATAAAATAACTATAGGTGTGAGGAATTATCTACAATCCTTTATGGGTTCTCTGCTTAACCACTTCATTACCGGGCACTTTTACCCCCTTCCTGCCCAGGCCAGCTCTCAGCGCTGTCACACTTTGTATGACAATTGCGCGGTCATGCAACACTACATGTATATCATTTTTTTTGTAGACAGCTTTCTTTTGGTGGCATTTAATCACCTCTGGAGTTTTTATTTTTTGCTAAACAAACGAAAAAAGACATTTCGAAAAAAAAAAAAAAACTTTTCTTTGTTTCTGTTATAAAATTTTATTTTAAAGTAATTATTCTCCTTCACTGATGTGCGCTCGTGAGGCGGCATTGATTAGCCGACACTGATGAAGTCTTTAACCACATGCCGACCAGCGCACAATGATGTACGTCGGTACAATGGCACGGCTGGGCATATGGGCGTACAGGTACATCCCATTTATATCGCAGCATTGCGGGCGCACCTACTCCGTCCATGCCCGCAGGTCCCGCGGACTCGATGTCTGCCAGGGGCCCGCGATCGTGTCACAGAGCAGAAGAACGGGGAGATGCCTATGTAAACAAGGCCTTTCCCTGCTCTGCCTAGCAACATGACAAAGATCTACTGCTTCCTGTCATTGGGAGCGGTGATCGCTGTCATGTTGTAGTGAGCCCATCCCCCCCTACAGTTAGAATCACTCCCTAGTACTGACTTAACCCCTTGATCAGCCCCTAGTGGTTAACACCTTCCCTACCAGTGTCATTTACACAGTAATCAGTGCATGGTCCCAAAATAGTGTCCGATGTGTCCGCCATAATGTCGCAGTCACGATAAAAAAAAAAAATCGCAGATTGCCGCCATTACTAATAAAAAAAAATAATAAAAATGCCATAAATCTATACCCTATTTTGTAGACGCTATAACTTTTGCGCAAACCAATCAAGATACACTTATTGCGATTTTTTTTTTTACCAAAAATATGTCGAAGAATACATATCAGCCTAAACTAAAAAACAAATTCGTATTTTTTTATATTTTTTGGGGATATTTATTATAGCAAAAAGTAAAAAAATATTGTTTTTTCTTCAAAATTGTCGCTTTGTTTTTTTTTATAGCGCAAAAAATAAAAACCGCAGAGGTGATCAAATACAACCAAAAGAAAGCTCTATTTGTGGGGGGGGGGGGACGTTAATTTCATTTGGGTGCAACATCGCACGACCGCGCAATTGTCAGTTAAAGCAACGCAGTGCCGTATCGCAGAAAGTGCTCTAGTCAGGAAGGGGGTAAATCTTTTCAGGGCTGAAGTGGTTAGGGTGGGGGCAAAAGGGACGGCTGCCCTGGGCCCTGCCATTGTTGTAGGGACCAACCTCCTAACAATCCCTCCCTGTCACATGCAGCTGCAGGGAAAGGGAAGCGGTCAGCAGCGGTGTTCATGCCTGACAGCAGAGCTGGCCGAGCGGAATGACACACTGACAAGCAGTGGCCAGAGGGGTGGAGGAGAATCGAAGTGAGGAGGCAATGCCATTCCTAAGGTGGCATGGATGAGCAGAAAGCTGGTGGGCAGCAGGAGCGACAATCTGAATGAGAACATGTGCTTGGCTATTTATCACCTTTCTCTGCTTCCTATTAACATTATCAGCACTGCCTGTACATAACACCGGTCAGCACAGCACGGATGAGCAGACAGCTAGTATGTTGTGTGATTAACAATCTGAATGAGCTTATTTGCCCTGCTGAATTGAACTTCCACTGCTTTAGCCACTAAACTATCACTTTTCTCTGCCGCTCTGCTTGCTATGCTCATTAACAGTACTGATTTAAATGTAATCCTGGTCGGCTTCATTAACCCCATCTTTTCTGCCACATGTTAAATTCTGTTGCGAGAGAACACTTCTACTCTGGCCTGACTTCAACCAATCAGTTAGCAGTAATGACGTGCATTAAACTCTAGCAACCAATCAGTTAGCAGTGATATTGTGCAGTAACCTCTAGCAACCAGTTAGCAGTAATGATGTGCAGTAACCTCTAGCAACCAATCAGTAAGCAGTAATATTGTGCAGTAACCTCTAGCAACCAGTTTAGAGTAATGATGTGCTGTAACCTCTCCAATATTAATTGATTAATATTTAATCAGTATTAAAGACGGGCTTGATGAGGTGGCACTGATGGGCGCTACTGATATGCATCAGTGATAGGCGGTACTGATAGGCATCACTGATGGGGTTGCACTGATTATTAGTGCAGATGTCCCCACTGAGGAAAGCCTCTTATCGGATCTCCTCTCCTTACACACTATCAGAGTAGAGGATTGCCGATAACCGGTACCTCCTGTTTACGGTGTGATTGGACACAGCTAATCACATGGTACAGAGCCTATGTCATAGGCTCTTTACCGTGATCAGAGATGCAGTGTGTCCCATAGACACACTGCACTGTTTATCACCGTGCACAAATGGCTTGTTCTGAAGGACATCATACGATGTCCACTCAGAACAATGAAACCCCCGCCTGGCCGTCATTCTGCTATAAGCCAAGCAGGAAGTGGTTAAAAAAGAAATATGGGAATTTTTTTTAATCATACTTGACTAGGTGGATGCAGTATCTGTCACCCGCCAGCTATAAGGCTGAGACCCCATTCACACAGGGGCGAGGCGACCTGCAAACGACTGCCCGGGCGACTTGCAAAACGACTTCTGTATAGAAGTCTATGCAAGTCGCCCCAAGTCGCCCCCAAAGTCGTACAGGAACCTTTTTCTAAGTCGGAGCGACTTGCGTCGCTCCCCTTAGAACGGTTCCATAGCACAGAACGGGAGGCGACTTGTCAGGCGACTAGGTCGCCTGACAAGTCGTCCCTGTGTGAATGGGCTCTGAGACCCGAGCAATCAAAGACTGCTGGTCACTCAGAGCTCTGTGAGCAGAGAGCTGGTGACTGTAAAGTCCGACCACAGGTTTTCCTTTTTTGGAATACTTTTTCTTTATTTCTGGTGACTGTCAGTCACAGGCTCTCTGCTCGGAATCAATGCTCACCAAACACGACATTAGCAGAAGGTTCTCAAAGGGTGGCGCTCGAGCTGAAATTCCACGTAGTACATTACTACGTTTGTGTTTGTTGGCCGACAATTGTGTACCGTTTTGTATGCAAAACAAGTTCACAGCACACGCCCTTCGGACAAAAGTCTGACGCTCTGTTGGCCAACTTATGCCGCGTACACACGACCGGACTTTACGGCAGACTTTGCCCAGCGGACTTTTCAACGGACTTTACGACGGACTTTCCGAATGAACGGACTTGCCTACACGCGATCAACCAAAGTCCAACGGATTCGTACGTGATGACGTACAACCGGACTAAAACAAGGAAGTTCATAGCCAGTAGCCAATAGCTACCCTAGCGTCGGTTTTTGTCCGACGGACTAGCATAGAGACCAGCGGACTTTTCGACCGGACTCGAGTCCGTCGGATAGATTTGAAACATGTTTCAAATCTAAGTCCGTCAAACTTTTGAGAAAACAAAGTCCGCTGGAGCCCACACACGATCGAATTGTCCGACGAAATCCGGTACGCCGGACCAAGTATGCCGTAAAGTCAGATCGTGTGTACGTGGCATTAGAGTATGGGGCATTTGAGGAACTGCTGGGTTGGTGAGAAGGTAGAAAATGCTTGGTAGGATATGGTTTGGTGAGTGAGAGACTATGGGGGGGGTTATGGTTGTATGCAGTGCATGGTCTAAGTATGATGGGAGTGTTTAGGGGGACTCTGGGGACCCTGATTTCATGCGGAGAGACTCTGGGGACCCTGATGTAAATGTGGGGGACTCTGGGAACCCTGATTTATTGTGGGGGAACTCTGGGGACACTGATGTAAGGGGGAGAAACTTTGGGGAACCTGATGTAAAGGGAAGGGTTTAGGGAACCTTGATTTAATGTGGGGTAAATCTGGGGACCCTGATGTAAGTGTGTGGGGTCCTTGGGGACCCTGATTTAATGGGGGAACGCTTGGAACCCTGATGTAAGTCGGGGGGAACTTTGGGGACCCCATTGTAAGGGGGGGGCTCTGGTGACTGATGTAAGTGTGGGGAGCCTCTGGGGACCCTGATGTAAGGAGAAGGGAACACTGGGGACCACAGTGTAAGGGGATGGGGAACTCTGGGGACCCTGATGTAAAGAGAGGGATTCTGATATAAGAAGGAGGGGGGGCCTCTAGGTACCCTGATGTAAAAAGGATGGGGGGCTCTGATGTAAGGGGGTTGGGGCTTTGGGAACCCTGATGTAAGTGTTTATTCAGTGTTTTCTAAAAGTAGTAGTAAAGGTGCAGGAATTGGGGTGATCTGAGGTGTGAAGGTGCAGGAATTGGGGTGATCTGAGGTAAAAAGGTGCAGGAATTGAGGTGATCTGAGATGTGAAGGTGCAGGAATTGGGGCTGATCTGGGATCAGATGGCGCAGGAATTGCAACTTATTTGGTGTCTAAAGGTGCATGCTTTGGGGCTGATTTGTGATCTGAGGTATAAAGATGCAGGAACTAGGGCTGATCTAAGGTGTAATGATGCAGGAATTGGGGTGATTTGAGGGGTGAAGGTGTAGGAATTGGGGTTATCCAAGGTGTGAAGGTGCAGGAATTGGAATGGATTTGAGTTGTGAAGGTGCAGGAATTGGGGCTAATTTGAGGTGTGAAGGCGCAGGAATTGGGGTGATCTGAGGTGTGAGGGTGCAGGAATTGAGAAGGATCCAAGGTGTGAAGGTGCAGGAATTGGGGTGATCTGAGGTGTATGAATTGAAATGGAGCTTAGGTGTGAAGGTGCAGGAATTGGGGTGAACTGAGGTCACGGTCCAGGAATTGGGGTAATCTGAGGTGTGAAGATGCAGGAATTTGGGTGATCTGATGTGTGAAGGTCCAGGAATTAGGGTGATCTGAGGTGTACAGGTCCAGGAATTGGGGTGAGCTGAGGTGTAAAGGTGCAGGAACTGGGGTGTTTTGACATGTGCAGAAGCAGGAATTGGGGTAATTACTTACTAAAGTAATTTTCCCTTTTTGTTATCGAGTGTGAAGTTGACTTTTTAAAAAAAAAATTAACTGGTACTCTCAATTGCAATTAAAATATTTCTCGCCACACTGTGCTAGAAAGGTTGCCTACCCCCTGCCCTAGACTGATCATTGAAGACAAGGAGCAGAAATGTGTGTGCACCTGGCTGTGTGAATCTACCTTGTGTCTGCATGCAGAGCAAAAGTGGGGAAGACCTGGGCAAAATTCCAGCAGCTTCTGTGGGGGTAGCTCTACAAAACTATCAGTAAATGCTGAATAACATGCTGCTTATACTCATTCAGTCACTATGAGATTCATTTTCTGTATTTTGCAAAAACCCTGGTTGATCCTGCTGCTCTCTATCTCCACCTTCTGTCCATGTCCCCAATTCAGCTGGGGACTTTACAGAACTGTGGTGGCAACTCTGCACATGCTCAGTTTTTAGTGAGTGTCTATGCTGAGCATTTCCTCCTTATCACATCTGAGCAGCCCATGTGATTATAGAGTCACACAGTTGGGCGTATACACAGTAGTAAATGACAGCCAACTCCCTGGCATTTCTGAACTGCATACTTGTCCCGAGTCAGATTTAGACACTACTGAAACTAAAGGAGGATCAGCATAATGCCCATGTAAGTAGCATTTTATTAAGGTGGTCAAAAATGGCAGCCCCCTCTGGTCAACCACTTTCTAACAGTTAGTATCAGCTTGTAACTATCTAACTTAAATTAAAATCTTACACTAGGTATTAGAGGTGCACCAAATGGAAATTTTGGTACTGAAAATGCAGGATGCACTTGGCCGAAAACCAAAATTGACAGTTTTAAAAAAATATTTATTTTTATATGTAATTATCATAATTACATATAAAAATATGTAATTAACTCAACTCAACTCACTCCATCAGTCTCCTCACGCAACACTAACTTGCTAACAGACATATCTGTATAGATATCACACCACTTCCTCAAACTCAACTTGTCCAAAACCGAATTTACAACCATCCATCCATCCCCACATGTCGGTGCTAGGTGTTATCCTGGACTCTGAACTCTCCTTTCGGCCCCACATCCAATCACGTTCCAAAGCTTGCCACCTCAACCTCCGCAACATCTCTAAACTACGTCCCTTTCTAACAAATGAAACCACAAAGCTCCTGATTCACTCCCTGGTTATCTCTCGCCTAGACTACTGCAACTCCCTCCTCTTTGGCTTACCTTTAAATAGCCTATCCCCCCCCTTCAGTCCATCATGAATGCTGCTGCCAGACTCATCCACCTTACAAACCGCACAGTGTCTGCTACCCCTCTCTATCAATCCCTCCATTGGCTGCCACTTACCCAACGAATTAAATTCAAAATACTAACAATAAGTTACAAAGCCATCCACAACTCTGCCCCCAGCTACATCACTAGCCTAGTCTCAAAATACCAACCTAAATCGCCCTCTTTGTTCCTCCCAAGACCTCCTGCTCTCTAGCTCCCTCATCACCTCCTCCCATATCTGCCTCCAGGACTTCTCCCGAGCCTCGCCCATCCTCTGGAATTCCCCACCCCAATCTGTCAGACTGTCTCCAAATGTATCCACTTTTAGGCGATCCCTGAAAACTTTCCTCTTCAGAGAAGCCCATCCTGCCTCCATCTAACAACTGCACTACTTTCTCCATTAGCTCATCCCTGACAGCTATTACCCTTTTGTATAACTCGACCCTCCCTCCTAAATTGTAAGCTCTAACGAGCAGGGCCCTCTGATTACCCCCTGTATTGAATTGTTTTGTAATTGTACTGTCTGCCGTAATGTTGTAAAGCGCTGCGTAAACTGTCGGCGCTATATAAACCCTGTATAATAATAATAATAAATATACGGTAATCAATTTAAATTAGTATGAATTTATTATTGGCACATTTTTAATGCAAGAAAAATGCAGTCTGCAGTCTCTGACCATCTCTCTTATCATGGCCTCAGTCTCTAACCATCTCTTGTATCATGTCTGTAATCTCTTACTTAATAGTATTAGCAAAATTTCCATTTGGTGCACCTCTAGCAGACATGATACAGGAGATGGTCAGAGACTGCAGACATGATACAGAGATCAATGCAGCCTCGCCAGTGCTGGTCAGATTCAGCCTCACCAGTGCCCGGATCACACAGAGCGGCAATCTCTCGCTGTGTCACGGAGCTGGATTTGAATTGCCCGGGCCGGGTGGCCGCAGTGATATGTATTGTTGCGCTGCTCCCATATTCCTTTGATTCACTGATGGTTGCAGGACTTTGATTAGGTGGGCAACACATTGCCAACTTTCTCTAGGTTTGTGGGATCACATTACCCTTTTTTGTTATATTGTGAAGGTGTCAAAGAGATGCATGCATTGAATTTTACTTCCCTTCCATTTGACAAGACACCTAGAAGGATATGAGTTCTGCAGCTCACCCCTCCATTGGGGTGAGGACCTCCTCCTTTTACATTCACCTAATCTGCATAGAACATTATTTTTCTTTTGCTGTGTGCTTTTAAACTGTATATCTGGGTGTGGATTGTGCACCAAACTGTTGGATTGTAATTCTGTTTAAATTTGCCAAACTTCAATAAACAGATTAAAAAAAAATAGGATGACAACCCCTTTCATAACAGCTCTCCTTTAATTTGCAGCTTCAAACTTGGACCTATCTCCTTTCTTGTCCTCCCACTGTGAATGGCGGCCCACAGCAACCAAAATGTAGGTGGTGGAAGAAGGAACAGACAGACCAGTGTCATGGTTATGCAATAGTGTTGTCTATCTGCTTACCTGTTTCCATGTGTTCATCTCTAAAGACCAGCTGACTCTCACCTGACTGCTTTTATTAACTCTCCTCTAGCACGGCTCCACCCCAGCTCCTATCAGAGAACTCTATATTAACCTCTGCACTGCAGGCCAGCCCTGCTGATCAACCTTTGTGTGTTTGGCTTCCTGTTCCTGCCTGCCTAAGTTTGTTTCAGTTACTGACCTTGGCGTGTTCTCTACTATTCCTGTCTGCTCATGACTCTGACCTCTGGCGTGTCCCTGACTATCCCTGTTTGCCTGTGACCCTGAACCTTGACGTGAACTCTGTTGTCCTTGTCTGCTTGTGGCCCTGACCTTGGCTTATTCCTTTACTATCCCTATTCTCCTGTTGCCTACTGTGGGTGTGAGCTGGGGGTCGCGACCTGGAGCCAGTTGCAGCCCAGTCCATCCTCACCTCTAGAAGTTCTGGTGAACACCTGCTGGTTCTTAGACTCCACGCCCCTGGGAATCCTACGCTCTAACCCCGGTGGGATCTGTGTTGGTGTCCCAGCGGCCCTGCCTTCCTTACCACCCAGACTCCCATCCGCAGCAGTCAGCCGTAGGGTCCACTGCCTTGTGGTGCACTCCTGATCCCAACAGTGTGCATCTGTCACCCAGCCTCTAGGTGACCTGACAGTTTGATCAGCCATGGACCCGGCTGACGTGCCGCTTCCTGCAGCCGATCCATTGCAGGGCATATCTCGCAGACTCGAGACCCAGGAATCTAATCAGACTCAGGTGATGCTATTCCTTAAGGATCTGGCTTCCCGCTTCGAGCAGCTCCAGGCCTCCTTGGGAAACCCAAACCTGCAGCCTCAAGTACAATTAGCAGCTGCACCTATCGCACCAGTCGCAGCAACTGGCCAGCTCCGTCCCGTTTCTCTGGGGACTCCAAGGCCTGCAGGGGCTTCCTCAGCCAATGCACTATTCATTTTGAGCTCCAGCCTCAAAACTTTCTGCTGATCAGGCTAAGGTAGCTTATATCATTTCCCTCCTCTCTGGTGAAGCTTTAGCTTGGGCTTCCCCCCTGTGGGAGAAGAATGACCCGGTAGTTTCCAGCCTGTCCGACTTCTTGAAGCTCTTTCATAATAACTTCGAGGAGCCATCTCGGGTTTCTTCAGCGGCTAGTGCCCTTTTACGCCTTCGCTAAGAATCTTGTTCAGTGGGACAATATGCACTTCAGTTCCGTATCCTCACAGCTCAATTGAGCTGGAACAATGAGGCCCTGGTCGCAACCTTTTTACATGGCCTCTCTGATCGAGCGAAGGATGAATTAGCAGGAAGAGCCATCCCCGCCGGTCTGGACGATGTAATTTCCTTGTGCAATCAGATTGACATTCGTTTCCAAGAGAGGTTCCTAGAAAAAAAGACGCCAGCACCCCCTAGGTCCTAGTCAGCCAGAACTCTTCTCCCATCGCCCTGTGGAGCATCCTCTGCCTGCTGAGGAACCTATGCAGCTGGGCCGGACCAGACTAACCCCCGAAGAACGTGCTAGACGCAGAACTCTGGGCTTGTGTCTTTATTGTGGGGGCAAGGGTCATTTTCGTGACTCCTGCTCGCTTCGTCCGGGAAACGCTCGGGTCTAATACATTTAGAAGGTGGAGTATTGGACCCAGAAACATCACCTTCTCGTCTTCTTCTTCCGGTGTTCCTCCATGTAGGCCCTTCTCCCCAATCGGTCCTAGCATATCTGGACTCTGGGGCTGCCGGCAATTTTATGGATTTGAGAACTGCTTCTTCTATGAAGTTTACCCTTTCTCCCCTCGATACACCACTGGTAGTCTCGGCAATTGATGGCACTGTGCTCCCAGGGGGTCCTATCCGTTTCCAGACGCTACCTATTAGGATGTCGGCAGGGAGGCCTCTACCCCCATTGTATTAGGCCTTCCTTGGCTACAGCTCCACTCTCCACATGTGGACTGGGTCTCTGGGCAGATCCTGGCTTGGGGTCCTTCGTGTTTCTAGTCCTGTCTTCTCAAGGTGGTCCCCAAGGAGATACTTCCCATTGCTACCACATCCGTATCGTCTGATCTTCCCTCGGCATACAGTGATTACCGGGATGTGTTCTGTAAGACGTCTGCTGAGGTGCTTCCTCCCCACAGATCTTTTGACTGTGCCATTGACCTTGTCCCTGGAGCAACTCTACCCAGGGGTTGTACCTACCCTCTGTCCATTCCAGAGACCCAGGCCATGTCTGAGTATGTCGCCGAGAATTTGGAGAGAGGTTTCATCCGGAAATCCTCGTTGCCTGCAGGAGCAGGGTTCTTTTTCGTTGCTAAAAAGGATGGTACCCTCAGACTATCGAGGGTTAAATGCAGTGACTATCAAAAACCGATACCCCTTACCTCTAATATCTGAGCTATTTGACAGGTTGAAGGGGGCTTCCATTTTCACCAAGTTCGATCTCAGAGGTGCATACAATCTCATTAGAATACGGGAAGGCGACGAATGGAAGACTGCGTTTAACACTAGGGACGGGCATTACGAATACCTGGTTATGCCTTTTGGTTTGTGTAATGCTCCAGCTGTGTTCCAGAACTTTGTCAATGAAATCTTCAGGGATCTACTATACCAGCTTGTTGTCATCTATCTGGATGACATTCTCATCTTTTCTGAAAATCTGCTTGCTCACAGGAACCATGTCCGCACCGTACTTCAGCGCCTTAGAGAGAATAATCTCTATGCCAAGCTGGAGAAGTGTTCCTTTGAATGTCCTGTTTCTGGGATGTTTTGTTTCTAGTTTGGGTCTTCGCATGGATCCCGGAAAGGTCTCGGCCACTACCAACTGGCCCCTTCCTGCTAGCCGTAAGGCTACACAGCGCTTTCTTGGCTTCACAAATTATTATAGGCGGTTCATAAGGAATTACTCTTCCATTGCCGCGCCTATTATCGCTTTAACCAAGAAGGGTGTGAATGCCAAAGACTGGCCTCCCGAGGCTGTCTCTGCGTTTCACGATCTGAAACAGGCCTTTGTTTCTGGACCTCTCTTGAGGAGACCAAATCCTGAGGACCCATTTTTTAATGAAGTAGACGCTTCTTCGATGGGGGTGGGAGCTGTGCTTCTTCAGTTCTTTGAGAAGAGACGTCAACCATGTGCGTTCTTCTCCAAAAAAATTTTCTCAGGCAGAGAGAAATTATGGCATTGGTGATCGGGAACTTCTCGTAAGTAAATTGGCGTTGGAAGAGTGGCGTCATCTCTTGGAGGGTTCCCCTCACTCCATTACGATCTTTACTGATCACAAGAATCTACAATACCTACAGAATGCTAAACGTCTGAACCCCAGACAGGCCAGGTGGAGTCTCTTCTTTTCTCGTTTTAAATTCACGATTACGTACAAACCTGGTTCCTGCAACGGTCGGGCTGATGCGCTCTCTAGGTCATTTGACACTTTGGACGAGGAGTCCACCCCTGATCCTGAGTCGATCATTCCAACCTCATGCATTGTTGCCCATTCTACCACCCTGGAATCAAAAATTTCTCCTGGCAAGACCTTTGTTCCCACGGAGCTAAGACCTACGATCCTTCATTGGGGACATGATTCCAAGGTGGCAGGTCATGCTGGGTTCCTCCGATCCTTCTTGCTCATCAGTCGTCTCTACTGGTGGCCTAACCTCCGCTCGGATGTTAAAGATTATGTTAAGGCTTGTCATGACTGTGCTCAGTCTAAATCTTCCACACAAGCCCCTTCTGGTCTTTTCATGCCCTTGCCCATTCCTAAGGAGCCCTGGTCTCACATCGCCATGGATTTTATCACTGATCTTCCACTATCGGAGAATAATACAGCCATTTGGGTGGTAATCGATCGGTTCTCCAAGATGGCTCATTTTGTTCCTCTTCCTGGTCTCCCTTCTGCCTCTGCCATAGTTCCCATTTTTGTACGAGAGATTTTCCGCCTTCATGGTGTTCCTTCCCATGTCGTTTCGGACAGGGGTGTTCAGTTTACGTCCCGTTTTTGGAGAGCCTTTTGTAAATCCCTCAACATTACCTTGGATTTTACCTCTTCTTACCATCCCCAATCCAATGGCCAGACTAAGAGGGTTAATCAGGAGTTGGAGGTCTTTCTCCGTACCTTGGTCTCGGCTCATCACGATGATTGGGTATCACTACTCCCGTGGGCAGAGTTCTCCCACAATAATCATGTCAACGTCAGTTCTCAGAAAACACCCTTTATCACGGTTTATGGAAAACATCCTCAACTCCCTCTTTCTATGACCTGTTCTTCCGACATTCCAGCCTTGGCTACTGTTCAGGAATCGTTCAATTCCATGTGGGCTGACAATCATGATTCCCTCCAGAAAGCTGCCAACAAATTCAAGAATTTTGCTGACCGTCGCAGGCGTAAGCCGCCTTCTCTTCAGCCAGGAGACAAAGTCTGGCTCTCCACCAGGAACATCAAACTCCGGGTTCCTTCTCTCAAATTTACCCCAAGATTCATTGGTCCGTACACCATAACTTCCAAACTGAATCCGGTTTGTTTCAAGCTCCAGATTCCCAAAAGCCTCAAAATCTCTAACTCCTTCCATGTTGCCCTTCTGAAGCCTTTAGTCCTCAATAAGTTCTCTCGTCCTCTTTCTACCACAGTGCCGGTCTCTGAGGAGGATCAGGAGTACGAGGTTAGCCAAATTTTGCATTCCCGACTCTGTAGAGGCATTCTCCAGTACCTCGTGCATTGGAAGGGGTTTGGTCCTGAGGAGAGGTCGTGGGTCAAGGCTTCTGAGGTCTTTGCACCTCGTCTGTTGAGGAAGTTTCATTTGAAGTTCCCCTCTAAACCTGGTCCCAAGCGGGGAAGGGGGGGCCTTGTAAGAGGGGGGTACTGTCATGATTATGCAATAGTGTTGTCTATCTGCTTACCTGTTTCCATCTGTTCATCTCTAAAGACCAGCTGACTCTCACCTGACTGCTTTTATTAACTCTCCTCTAGCACGGCTCCACCCCAGCTCCTATCAGAGAACTCTATATTAACCCATGCACTGCAGGCCAGGCTTGCTGATCAACCTTTGTGTGTTTGGCTTCCTGTTCCTGCCTGCCGTGTGCTCTGCGTTTGTTTCAGTTACCGACCTTGGCGTGTTCTCTACTATTTCTGTCTGCTTGTGACCCTGACCTCTGGCGTGTCCCCGACTATCCCTGTTTGCCTGTGACCCTGAGCCTTGGCGTGAACTCTGTTGTCCTTGTCTGCTTGTGGCCCTGACCTTGGCTTATTCCTTTACTATCTCTATCCTCCTGTTGCCTACTGTGGGTGTGAGCTGGGGGTCACGACCTGGAGCCAGTTGCAGCCCAGTCCATCCTCACCTCTAGAGGCTCTGGCGAACACCTGCTGGTTCTTAGACTCCGCGCCCCAGGGAATCCTACGCTCTAACCCCGGTGGGATCTGTGTTGGTGTCCCAGCGGCCCTGCCTTCCTTACCACCCGGACTCCCATCCGCAGCAGTCAGCCGTAGGGTCCACTGCCTTGTGGTGCACTCCTGATCCCAATGGTGTGCATCTGTCACCCAGCCTCTAGGTGACCTGACAACCAGCTTATCAATTTTATCGTGAGAAGTCAAGTTTTGCGCCCTGAGTGTCATTTAATGATATATTGTTCCAGGTAAGGTGCCTCTTAAGAATCGCAAGTGATTTATGTATCCAGTTGAGTCATTTTTTTCATTAGTGACAGCTATACCATAAGTTACTGAATAAGGTGGACCGTTTTTGCCTTCTGTTTCAGTTATTACTATTGTAGAAATATACTGACTGCCATATATTATTATAAGTACATCAGTTTGCTGTAAGAAGAATGCTTCAAATTGATCAAAGCTATTAAAATTAGCTTGATGCATGAGTGAGCAGCAAGAAAGAGTCCCGAAAAGTTTCATCTGAGGGTCCACAGACTGGGGGAACTGCAGTTCAATCATACAAAAAAACATTGCATTTTAATTGACTTTGATTCTGTTGTAGGAAACAAAAAACAATCTGCTGCAGGAATAAAGTGTAAGCACCTAGAATTAGTACTTCTGTTGAGCTTCATATGCTGTCTATGTGACACCAGGACAAACAATGAGTTATTCGGGGACCAGATGATGTATGCAGCAATAACAACCAGTTACCTTTCTAACTATACTAGAGGAATTTTAACTTACCTGTAAATGCCATATCTTTGTGTACAGAGCAGGACACAAGCATTGTATTAATGGACTCTGGGTTATAGGCTCACACCTTCAGGTGACTGGACACTGGCAAAGCACTTGAGAAAACCTCCCCACCCCCCTCACCTCCCTATAACCCTGCCCCACTCAATAGGTCCTCAGTTTTGTAGCAAGCAGAGCAACCAAGGAACAGAAGAGTGTCCTGTACTGTATTCCAAGATATAACATTTTTACAGGTAACTTAAAATTATTTTCTTACATACAGCATGGGACACAAGCACAATATTCATAGACAGTGGGAGGTCCCCAAGCATTAAATGTGAAGGGTGGACAGCAACAGGCAAAACAGGACTGTTCCAACAGGCCCATCCCACACAAGGGCCAAAAACGCCAAATTTAGTGGAAGCTGCAGGGCAATGGTTGGCTTACTCCTGGTGTGCAGTGTGTGACAGGGTACGGTGGGGCCCCCTTCCTTTGGGACCCATGTGCTTTGTACACATGATGATACACCAATGACTTCTTTGTAGGCATGCATATGAGGGTTTCGTTTACAGGCCATTTTTGCTGTCTACGCTTTCACTCAGAAAATTCTATGCATGCGAATGGAAATCAAAGCCATTCTAGAAATGTGTGTTGACTAATTCTAGTAAATCCACACAATGGTGAAAGGGCAGGGGATAGTGTTGCAATTTTTTCTTTAAAAGTAGGGTCCTGGAATACAGGATTGCGATGGTATTCCTGCAACTGCAAAGAGAGCTGTTGTGAGTATCTTAAACTTCCTGGCTGCAGAAACATTTTCTATTGAAACAGTGAGATGCTTGTGTAAGACTGAAAAGGCAGGACCTAATACGGAACCCACCTTTTAGCCCAGGTTCACTCTGAGCTGTGGGAATGAAGCTGTGCGAGTTCAGCTGAACTTGCAGGATTTCACTCCCACATGTCAGTCCCTATTTCAGCAGCGATTTCACAGACATCTGTGTGGATTTCTGCACAGATGTCAATGGAAATCGCAACATGAAATTGCAAAAAGTAGTACAGAAACTATAACCATTGCCAGCAATTGCCACCGATTTGACTTGTCAAATCGCACCAGTGTGAACCAGGGCTCGCTGAACTTTTTGCCACTGGATAGAGTTTGGCAATGGTTTCTGAGGAGTGAATATCCTTCCTGATTGACCCAGTCATCATAAATCGCCCCTCATTTGTTCCTGAACGGAGTGCCCTTGTGGACTTAACAAGTCTCTTAGGACCCAGAGGGGCATACGCTTCGGAGAAGATTTAAATGCGACAATGCCAAGGCCTTCACACACTGCAGAAGTGAGCCAATCAATATCAGCCAGCATACTGTGTGAAGCCATGACATTAGGTGCCTATGAGTCTGGGGGAGATATTTTCCTTGACCTCCTCTAAATCTGTCTCTAGGGCCTCTTTTTTGCTTCTTTTATGTCTGCCTCTTTAGGTGCAGGTATAATGGGATCCATCTCTAATAGAGGCAGAGGGAATGCGGAAGGAGCCTAGTATTTCTAAGCTTTTGACATTGATGGCTGCATTAAAGGCCATTCGTTTTCTGAGGAATTGTGACATAGCTGCAGAGAATTCTGCCCTGGTCAGAAAATCCATCCTCACCCTTCTCCAATATATTACAGGCTGTCCCCACAATGTAGGGTCCAGCTCCGAAGGTTTTACCGATGTTGCATTGATTCAGATGCACTGCTTCTATGGTTGCATTAGAAGACAGTGAATGAGTTGACTGAGGAATCCAAAGATTTAATAAACAACGAGTAAGGGGCGTGGTCTGGACATGGCAGCGTAGAGACGCGTGTCTTATGAGCTCCTGACCTTCTATCCACCCCAGCTTATTTTGCTTGACTTTTAAGGGTATTGTCAGGGACTTACTGTGGCAAGACAAAGGTGGGTGCGTGCGCACACGGGTGTCAGTCCAATGAGCTGATCAGCAGCGTGTGTTTGTGTGCATGCGCAAGGGCACGTGTGTGTGTGTGCGCACTAGACGGTGCTTGGCGCCAATGGGCCTTTAAAACAATAGAAGCTGCACAAGTGCAGTGCTGTTTGATCTGCAGCTTGTGTGTCCTGAAAACCTGTACCTGCCATCTGATCACCTGTATTGACCCAGCTCTGTTGACTTACCTGATATCTCCAATCCTGACTTCGGCTTGCCCTGACCCTACTAAAGACTTCCTTGCTTGATATTCTGTTGCCAACCTCTGCCTGTTCGTCTGACCCTGCTCCAGCTTACAGCCCTACTCTGCCTGATTACCTGTGTTTGACCCAGGTTGTCTCACCTGCTCGAGCCTGCTGTTCTGCTCTGTTTGATTACCTGTGTTTGACCCGGCTTGTCTCACCCTGCTCCAGCTTGCTGCTACTCCTGTGCGTTCCAGCTCACTGGGTCGCTGACCTGCATCTGCTTCTGCCGACACCAGCATCCCAGATCTGGTGGCTCATCAACCATCCATCTGTGCCAACTATCACAGATCTCACAGGCACTCCTACTTCACTGTGCTCTAGAGGCCACTGTTCCCACTCCAGTGGCTCCTGAGCCAGGGCTGTAAGAGAGGTCTCCTCCTACAAGTCAGACTCTACTACAAGGTACGCAACAGGTATGCTCTTAACAAAGAGGCGGAAAGCAAGGAGCAATACCAAGGCAACCCGTGCAGCTAAATCCGGAGGGGAAATACAAGGGTTCTTCCCGAATTCCCAGATGGCCTCCCCCGATCTCAAGATGGCAGAGGCATGCGGCTCACTACACAAGGCCTTAGATCCACAAGATCCTCCCACTTCACCCGCTAGCTCCTTGGCTTTAGAAGCTTAGATACTTAGATACTCCCGCAGCTTTCCGCTCATATCTGCCGGGCTCATCTCAACATCCTCCATCTTCTGACCCTGTGAGCGGATGATGAACTGCGATCACTCCTCCAAGCCCTCCTGACTAAGGCTGACATAGAGGCTCTCATCAGCCGCTTAGAGGAAATTCTCACCGACAGGAGTCCCAGAAGGTCAAAAAAGATGTATAGTCCCCAACAGCCAGGCTAACATCAGGAGAGTCCTCGCTGGCAACCCTGAAATGGCGGATGTCTGCCCTGGAGTCTCTGTAAAACTCCCATGTTGATGCTGGGGTGGCTCTGCAATTACACATGGAAGATCTGGAGGACTGGAGCAAGCATAATAACTTGTGGCTTCAGGGGCCTGTTGAAGACGGCGGTCGCAATCTTCCGAAGAATCACGGGCGACTCCCTGAAGTTTGACTGGATTCCCAGGGCCCTGGGTCCCCACTCCACAGACCCTAATAGGCCACGAGATGTTGTCTCTCGGCTGCACCACTATACCCACAAAGACTATTCTACGTAAAGCATGGGAGTCTGGAGATATTGACTTGGATGGAGCGTCCGTCAAGATTCTTCCCGACCTCTCCAGAGCAACTTTACAATGCCAAGCCCTACTTCGCTCTGTCTTGGATCTAGCCCATCAGTTGGGTCTTACCTACAGATGGGGTTTCCCCCTCATCTACGTTCTGTAAGGGCCAACAGTTAGTCATTCACCCTCCGCACACCTGGGGATCTTCCAGCTCTCTTTACTTTCATTAAGACTTGAACCCATACCGGTTTCAAACTGGTTGCAGTTTCTCCCGCGGCCGGCTGTCTGAGCGCATCGGCACCCTGGAGGAATCCCCCCACCTAGACCATAGAGGACCCAGTGTCGATCTCGAGTGTCATCCCCAGAGGGATTACTTAAGTGTTGACAAAACATGCTGGCAGCAATCCTGTTCTCTTTACTGCTTACATTTTCCTTGACCTACTCGCCTAAATGCCTTATCACCTCCTTGCAGATATATGGCAGTTATCCATTCCGACTATCTACATTCTTCCTCATTTGCATGACCAAATTACCCTGGAGTTACTGTGCATTCTTGGGCATTTACTTTAAAGTGCTTTTTTTTCCTTTTTGTTTTTCTTTCTCTTTAGGAAGGTGCATGGATTACCGGTCTGCTTTTTGTGAGGAAAGAATTACTACTGCCTATTCCCACGCATCATCCACTTACTGTGAGATAGACATGCCTTATGTTACTCTTAAGATCCTCGTGATGGATGGGTTACTCCTCTGTCTCCTCCATCTTCCTGGATATTGGGGGGGAACTAACCAGGGCCATGCAAAAATTGCTCTAGATGCTAACCTCAGCGCGAGAGTTGCATGCCCTCTCTTAATGCTGGAGGACTCTACTCCCTGGGTCCTTTTTGTGTGACGCTCTTATTGCCCTGAAGCATCTCTTTGCTTGCCGTTCAGATAACAGTGCCCAAGATATGGCTCATTGGTGATGGGAGCGGTGTGCGAGAAGCTCCTGCCGGATACTCTTGCAAATTGGTTTATGCTGAGTTAGATAGTTGTTATGTCTACTGTACTCAGTTATATACATGTATTTTATACATATATTGTTTTAGTATAGAATACTCCTTAACAAAGGCTCTTGTGTAATATAAGGTGTTGGGTTAATTCATTCACTTTGAAACAGCATGCGCTACATGATGTCCTTCTCACACTGCTGGGGGGTCCTCTCCCTTTTCTCTCATGGTGGTGGGACATAGACATCACTAAATATTGTTTGTGTGATATATTGCAATGTAAACTTTTTATTATTTATCTTCTTTGCCTTTGTAAATTTCTGATGGGGTGGGTAGGATGGGTTAGCGCTGCTCTCTCTAGGCTTGGTCTAAACTTTCCCACGCATGCCTCTCCGAATGTAGTCGGCGACGCTTCTGCAAATTTTCTTTGCCAAATGTAGGTTCCAAGGTAGTGTTTGGCTGTCACACTCCTTCACACTCATTTTCCTTTTTTTTTTCTTTTTTCTTTTTTCCCCTGCCAAATTTCCGATGGCAATGACTAACAAAGATAATATCACTAAATACAAAAGGCCTTAACATAACCGAGAAGAGACGTATGCTTCTAAATGATCTGAGATGCTGCCATGCTGATGTAGCATTTATCCAAGAGACTCACTTCAGAGGTGACAAACTTCCTACTCTTAAAAACAGATTTTATCTTTCAACATATCATTCATAAATGTGAACAGTATTCCAAGACCTGGGGGCTTTGGAATCGATCTGTACTTTTGTGAAGCAGGAACAGCTCTTTTCTAATCAAAATTCTTTGATAGGCCATATTGATTAACTACCTTTATTATCATGACCATCGCCATCTCAAACTTCTCCCCCCCCCCCCCCCCTCCTTTTTTTTTATTTTCGCTTTGCTTCTCTTCCTTTCTTGACCTATCTACTTTTTCTTTACTCCTGTTCTCCAGAAAACGGAATGGGCAGCCCCATACCTTTCTCAGTAGTTATAGTGGTTGTTAAGCCACTCTAACCGGTATACACCAACAGCACTGCCTCCTATTGTAGTATCCCCCTCTGTGTGTGGTTTATAAAAATAAATGCTGCAAATGCCTAATTTCCTTGCCAAGATTGTGATCCCATGACTGACCAGCTTTCTCCTTTTCTCCTCTGAGGGATGCAGCGTGCGGGGCTGAGATTCCTCTGCTGTTATCAGTCTGGAGGGGAGGAGTATACATAGGACGGGGGAGGGGCGCCTCACATTCAGACACAGAGGGGAGAGGGGAGAACGACATAGGAGCAGAGAGGATAGCAGGCTGCTGATGACAGAGGCATGTAAACTGACCACGGTGTCTGGTCTCAGCAGCCATTATACTCCGTGGTCAGTTTACAGAGGGGTGGGGAGAAACTGGCAGGATCAGCAAGGTTTTTTGTTTAGGTGTTACAGAGAGCCAAATGACACAGGACAAGCAAGCACTATGTCATATAACATGCTTTAAAGGAGCAGGATCCATTTTTTTATTTTGGGGTTAACAAACGCTTTAATCTTATACGTTTTGTGACAAACAACAATAAAAGAAGGGAAATGTCTGACAAACTTTCTACCGATACTTACCTGAGATTTATGTACCTCAAAAAATTGTTTGTTTATTTGTTGGATATGTTATAAGTTATGTGACTGGAGTTATCAATGTTTGCACATTATTGATGTAATGACTTGGCTCTGCCCTTTCTGGGATTCAATAAAAATTATATTTGAAAAAAAATAATATAGAGTTACGCTAAGAGTGATCTCTCTGCATGAGACATTAGGTCCATCACCACAGAATACTAGCAAAAAAATTGGGAACTCACTGAGTGTGGCAGGATTAAAGGGAAGGTGCCCAAGGGACTTTGCCAGTGTCCAATCCCCTGAACGTACAAGCCTATAACCCAAAGTCTAATGCAGCGTACACACAAGCGGACTTTCCGGCAGAAAAGGTCCGACGGAACAAATCCGTCAGACATTCTGATCGTGTGTGGGCTTCATCGGACCTTTTCTGTTGAAAAATCTGATGGACCTTAGAAATAGAACATGTTTCAAATCTTTCCGACGGACTCTATTCCTATTGAAAAAAAACGTTCATCTGTATGCTAGTCCGACGGACCGAAAATGACGCAAGGGCAGCTATCGGCTACTAGCTATTGAACTTCCTTTTCTAGTCTGGTCGTATGTCATCACGTTCGAAACAATCGGACTTTGGTGGGATCATGTGTAGGCAAGTCTGTTTCGTTGGAACTCCGTTGAAAAGTCTTTCGGAGTTCAGTGCGACGAGAAGTCCGCTCATGTGTATGCGGCCTAAGAATACTAAGCCTGTGTCCTGTACTGTACGTTTTAGATAAAGTGTTTTTGTTGCTGTCCCTCCACGTTGAAGACTTTCCTCATCTGAGCAGGCCATACATTGTTCAGCCAGCAGGCTGAACAGGGATAAAAAAAAAAAAAAAAAATACATTCTTCCATCCACAAAACAAGGTGGATGGCGGAATCCTGCTCCCTCTCCAGAGACATTGTATTCTGACAACGGCATCCATTCGTATCAGAATACGCCGCTCATTTGCCAAAGAGATTTACAATGTCCATATACTTTGTTCTTCTTGGCCTGGTGGGCTTTATTAGAATCACCAGACTACTCTCCACCTTAGTCATGTGCAACAGTCAAGGAAGGACCTGTAGTGACGCTCAGGGAAAACTGATCCCAAAGAGTCACCAGGGTATCTACGCAAATGCCTGAGGATCCTTGGTGTGGGACAGAACTCTGTCCAGTCTGCTGTTGAATTTAGACACCAAAAGGTCTACATCTAGCATCCCCCATGGCAGTCAAATCTATACAAACCCTTTTGGTTGAGGGGCCCCTTCTCCCACCAGCTGCTGGCAGCTGAGAAAATCCACCTGCCAATTTTTCACACCAAGAATGTGTGTGGCGGAGAGGGCTGACGTGAAGTTTTGCCCAAGACAAGCATGTCTTTCTGTATGCCACAGTTATGGAATTGTCCAAGTGCACCATAACGGGAAGCCCTGTAGGTAGACGGACCAATGTAGGAGAGCTAACCAAAAGCCTGACATTCCAGGATGTTGAGTGGCAACTTCCACTCTCGACAACTACATTCCAGGAACTGAAATTGGAGATTTCTCCAGAACACCTCCCCAGCCTGACATACTGCCATCTGATAAAGACCTTCCACTTCCATGGAAGGAAGGATTTTCTGGAATCCTGCATCTGAATGCATATCCACCATTCCAGAGTCGACATTGTCTTGGAAGTCCGGTGCAGATCCAAGGATTCCTGATGTTTATTCTATAGAAACAGGGAGCTGCAGCGCTCTGAAGTGAAACTGGGCACAGGATGCCAAAAGGTGGCTACCTTTTTTTTTCTGTTCCTGTATGCAATGACGAATCGAGGGACTTTCCAAAATCCCCAGGAACTCTTCCACCTGGGCTTGTAGAGACAGGCAATTTTCCTGTAAAAGCAGTACCTTTGCGTGTGCCTTGTTGAGTACGAAGATACTAAATTGATTGCATTTCCCTAAGATGGCAAACACCTGAATACAAATGTGCCACATCCTACGTAAACTGTTAAGGCTAAATATTTCCTTGTTGAGTACTAAGCCCAAGGTCAACTTCTGAACATTCAGCACTCAGCTGAACTTCTCCAAGATTTGTACCAGCAGGACTCCATCTTGAATTCTATTACTTTTAGGAACTTGTTTGTCCAGAATAGGCCAGGCTTGGGAACAGGATGGAATAGAAACTGTGAGAACAAACTTGGATTGTGAATGCGTCACTGATTTCTAACCTGTCCTGACCGATTTTTTTTTTTTTGGAGGTAAGGGTTTGCTTTTTCCCACCATCACCTTCTGGATAAAGGAATCTAAAGATGATGCAAGCAAGCAAGCATTCATCCTCAAAGGGCAGCCTCTCCCTTTGCTTCTGGCAGGGAAGTTTCACCATCCGACACCTGAGCCATAGGATCCTTACCATGTGGACTACTGACCTAGTGTCCACCCGTGAAGGCTGTATTATGGAGTCTTCCACCGAAGAACTCAAGGCTCTCAGAAAGTCTTCCAGGAGCTACCAAATGGCAGGATTTTGCAGATCTCATTCTCTGAAACTGAGCATATGCTTCAGCCAGACTTAAAGAGCTTGGCAAACTCCCACAGTAGCCACCTCAGGTTGCAGAGCCACTCTGTTAAGAGAAAAGAGGTCAAAGGGAGGTTCTCCAACCTCTTATCCATGGTGTCTTTAAAAACCCAGGATTTCATCCAATTGGATCAAAATTCTTTTTCCAAGAGTAAAATAACTGGGTCAGCTGGAGAAAATAGGATTTTTATAACAGCTTACCTGTAAAATCATTTTCTTGGACTACATTATGGGATACAGAGCCTTAAGTAATTAATGGGTT
The DNA here is from genome assembly GCF_042186555.1 of Aquarana catesbeiana. Lineage (NCBI taxonomy): Eukaryota > Metazoa > Chordata > Amphibia > Anura > Ranidae > Aquarana > Aquarana catesbeiana. The sequence goes on along the minus strand of NC_133332.1, from coordinate 246,066,916 downwards.
ATAGGCCACCTTCAGGTGATGAACACTGCTATACCCAATCCAGGAAGTTTACTCCCTATATAACCCCTCCACCTTCCAGGAGCACACCCAGTTTTTGTAGCAAAGCAATATACTTAAATCCCAAAAAAGAGGGGAGGGACCTCTGTGTCCCAGAGGTCCAAGAAAAGGATTTTACAGGTAAGCAGTTATAAAAATCCAATTTTCTTTATCGTACATCATCGGACACAGAGCCTTAAGTAATTACTTAATGGGACGTCCCATAGCAATGCTACTTGAGGGGAGAGAGACGCAACCTGGAGGGTACCTCCAGACTTGAGGACCTGTACTGATGCCTGCAGCACACTGCGCCCGAAGGCGATATCCTCATACCTCCTTACATCCAGCTGATAAAATTTTGTGAATGTATGCACTGAATACCAAGTTGCAGCCTTACAGATCTGAGCCATGGAGGCCTGATGACACACTGCCCAAGAAGCACTAACCGCCCTGGTAGAGTGCACCTTAACTTGAAAAGGGGGAATCTTACCCCTTAAAATTATAAGTTTGAATTAGAACTTGCCGAATCCACTTAGCGACAGTGGATTTTGATGCTGCCTGTCCTTTCTTAGGACCATCTGGCAGAATAAATAAGACACCAGTCTTACGAATCTGAGCAGTTGCCTTTAAATATATTTTCATTGCTCTTACCACATCAAGACAATGTAGTGACATTTCTTCCCTGGAACATGGTTTTGAAAAAAACGATGGCAGCACAATATCTTGGTTCAGATGAAAACCTGAAACCACTTTTGGCAAAAAGTCTGGACGAGGGCGTAACACTCTGTCCTCATGAAAAATCAAATATGGCTCTTTACAAGATAGAGCAGCCAATTCCGAAACCCTCCTTGCTTAGGATATAGCAACCAAAAATACCAACTTCTTTGTCAGAAGGACTAAGGGAATATGTTGTATCGGTTCAAATGGCTGTTTTTGTAAAGCCGCGTACACACGGGCGGACTTTTCGACCGGACTGGTCCAACGGACTTTCAACGGACTTTTGACAGACTTCCGACAGACTTTTTAACGAACGGAATTGCCTACACATGATCACACCAAAGTCCGACAGATTCGTACGTGATGACGTACACTGGACTAAAATAAGGAAGTTGATAGCCAGTAGCCAATAGCTGCCCTAGCGTCAGTTTTTGTCCGTCGGACTAGCATACAGACGAGCGGATTTCTGGGTCTGGCGGAGTTACGACGTAAAGATTTGAAGCATGTTCCAAATCTAAAGTCCATCAGATTTTCGACTGGAAAAGTCCACTGAAGGTCCGATGAAGCCCACACACGATTGGATTGTCCGTCGGACCATTCCGGTCAAAGTCAGACCGTGTGTATGCTGCGTAACACAGACAAAACTAAGTTCAAGTCCCAAGGGTTCAAGGGAGGTTTGACTGGCGGATTAAGCCACATCACCCCTTGCATAAAACCCCGGACTAAAGAATGTGTAGCAAGTAGTCTTTGAAATTAGACCGATAAAGCTGAGACTTGGCCTTTAATAGTACTCAAGGCCAATTTCATTTCTACCCCTAATTGTAGAAAGGCAAGAATTCTGCCTATGATATATCTCCGAGGGTGCCAACCCTTACATTCACACCAAGAAACATAAGCCCTCCAGACCCTATAATATATAGATCTGGAAGCTGGCTTCCTTGCATTAATCAGGGTAGAGATAACTGACCCAGAAAGCCCACGTTTCTTCAGAATGTGGGTTTCAATAGCCAAGCCGCTAAATTTAGAGACCGTAAGGTAGGATGGAATATCGGTCCCTGTGAGAGCAGATCTGGCCTAGTGGGAGGGACCATGGGCTCTCCACTGCCATCTTTACGATTTCTGCATACCATGAGCTTCTGGGCCATGCTGGTGCCACCAGAATTACAGACTTTCTCTCCAGCTTGATCCTGCAAAGAAGTCGGGGCAGCAACTGAATAGGGGGGAATGCATAGATCAGTGAGAACTGATCCCACAGAGTCACCAACGCATCCGTTCCGCATGCAAGTGGATCCCTTGTTCTGGCCACAAAGTTGACTAACTTCATGTTGAACCTGGACGCTAGAAGATCTATGTCCGAAATCCTCCATCTTTGGCAAACAGCCTGAAAAATGTTGAGGTGAAGAGACCATGGGAATAACTGCTGGCGACTCAAATAGTCCGCCTGCCAATTTTCCACTTCCGGAATGAAGAAGGCCGAACATTCCCTTCTGCCCAAGTTAGAATATGGTTCACCTCTCTCTGCGCTGAGACTCTTTGTGCCCCCTTAGTGACTGATATAGGCCACAGCTGTGGCACTGTCGGATTGGATCCTGACAGGACAATCCTGTAACCTGAAAGTCCAGGCCTTTAGAGCCAGACGCACTGCCCGAATCTCTAGGTTATTGATGGGCAAGGTTCTTTCGGCTCTTGACCACTGTCCCTGGACAGTTGTCTTTTCTAGTACAGCTCCCCAGCCTGAAAGGCTGGCATCTGTCCTTACCACTTTCCAGATAACTGGTCTGAAGGATTTTCCTTTCAGCAGATTCTGAGTTCGTAACCACCAACTGAGGTTTTGTGACACCCTTGCGGACAGCCGCACTGGCAAGTCTAAAGCTTGAATCGTTTTGTTCCAAACGGACAGGATACTGTTTTGCAACAGTCTTGAAAGGAACTGGGCATAGGGAACTGCTTCGAATGAAGCCACCATGGTTCCTAGCAACCTCATGCAAAGGCGAATAGAGGGATCGCCTTTTGACCTGACCATCCGCACCAGCTTTCTTATGGAATTGATCTTTGCCTAAGGCAAGAACACCTTTTCCTGAGCTGTGTCTATGATCAGACCCAAGTACGCCAGTCTTTTTTGCGGTACTAAGGAAGATTTCTCTAGGTTGAGAATCCAACCCAAACTTTCCAGGTATCTGGTTGTAATGCGTACGGTTTTCTCCCAACGAGCCACCGACTGGTCTATTAGCAATAGATCGTCTAGGTACGCTATGACTGTTATGCCCCGTTCCCTTAACCTGGCCAGAGGTGGGGCCAGCACTTTTGTGAACACCCGGGGTGCTGTGGCTAGCCCGAAGGGCAGGGCTACAAACTGGAAATGCTGCTGTTCTAACTCAAACCGCAGAAACTTTTGGTGAGCGGGAAATATAAGAACATGTAGATATGCATCCCTGATGTCAATAGATGCCAGAAGTTCTCCTCCTGGAAGGATAGAAACTACTGACCTGATCGTCTCCATGCGAAAGGAGTGGATCTTCAGGAACTCATTTCGATTTTTTAGATCTAGAATGGGTCTGACATCTCCATTTGATTTTGGTACCATAAAAAGATTTAAATAAAACCCCAAACCTTGCTCTTTTGTGCGAATCTGTATGATCACGCCTTGAGATTTTAATCGGTCTAGTGCCTGAAACAGACATAGTCTTTTCTCTGGATCTTTGGGAACGCTTGACCTCGGGAAACGAGGCTGTGGAAAGTCCCAAAATTCCAGCTTGTACCCCAGCGTTACCATGGAGATGACCCATCTGTCCTGAATTTCCTCTTGCCAGACTTCTGAAAACTGCAGAAGTCTCCCCCCCCCCACCTTGGTGAGCAGGTTTGCCTCTTCATGATGAGGCTTTAGGATTCTACTTTGCAGGTTTCCAACCCCAGGACTTCTTTTGAGCCTGGGTCTGACCCTGAGGTTTTCTTCTAGAGTGACAGCGGAGGCCGTCGCCACTGCCTAGAGATGGAAGCCCCTGGCACAGGGGAAAGAGCCCGTCAAAATGAAGGGCATTTATACTTTCTTTTGACTGGCAAAAGAGTACTTTTCCCGCTAGAAATTGTTTGGATATATTTGTCCAAATCTTCTCCAATAAGCCGCTCCCCATGAAAAGGGAACCCAGTTAGGAGGTTTTCACATGGTGCTTCGGCTGACCAATTTAACCACAGGATTCTACGCATATGTACAAGCATAAGTGTAAGGCGGGACGCCTGGTGAATAGAATCTTTAATGGCATCTATGGCAAAGCATAATGCCTTTGGTAGTTCAGCCAATTCCCGGGCTTGTTGTGCAGGAACATCTTTAAGGGCCTGTCTAAATTGGTCCTTTAGGGATTAACCGACGCCTATTGCAGCGACTGCAGGCTGAGTAACAGCACCTGCCATGGAAAAAGTAGATCTTGACAGGGATTTCCAACTTTTTATCTGTTTGGATCCTTAAGCATTTGTGCATTGTCTACAGGACAAGTTAGGCTTTTATGCACACTGGAAATCGCAGCGTTAACTGCTGGTACTTTCCATTTTCTGGTGAATTTCTCCTGTAGGGGATAGAGAACTGAAAATCTCTTAGGAATGCATGGACAATAAACGCATGCAAAAGCTGAGAAGGTTTTAAGGAACCCAAGGAAGAAACCGAGCTTTCAGCAGACTCCATTAGGGGTAGCATGACAGTTGAACGAACCATCTCCGTAAGAGATTGTATCAGCAATTTCTCAGATTGTGAGGCTGAAAAAGGTTCATCTACCGTTGTTTCCTCCACAGAAGAATCATTGGTTTGTTTTTCCTCCTGATCCTCCTTTTCCATCCTGAGTGTAACACCTCATCCTGTGCCCACTGTTCCCCTTGCAAGTAGTCTGAAGTGGGGGAGGGGGATTTAGCACGCTTTCTATCCATTTGAATGGAGGATGCAATTAAAACCGCTAATCTTCCTTCCAGACCCTGCAGGGTGGAGGAAAGGACATCTTCAGTCACGTATACAGGGGCTGAGATATGAGAAGCTGTTGCACCATCAATTTGTTCCAATGGCTCACCCTGGCTTGCCATAATTGGTAATTCAGGCGAGGATGACAGCGTGGAAATGCGACTCGAAATCCTAGCACCTGGGGGTGAAACCTTTAGTACCTTTTTTGGTCTTTGCTGTGTCTTTAGCAGGCATAGTCCTAAGCATAAAAACAGAGGCACTATACAATTGCATTTAATCGCTGAATATAGTCATGACATTAAAAGCCGCTATAAAGTTCAGCCTAGTGCTGGGAAAAAAGTGTCTTTCCTGTATCAGGAATGCCAGTTTGCAACTCTTATGTGTCCTACAGCTCCTGTGTCCCTGTGTGCAGACTGTGTTTCCTCCTCGTCAGCCGAGGAGAGCCTGTTCCAGCTGGTGTTTTAATGTCTTTGCCTGCTGTGCATCCTCATGGACGTTCACGGTGCTGCGCTTAGGCCCCGCCCCCTAAAAAACCCCACCCCGTTTAATTTTTAAAATGTTCCCACGCGGCTTTTGGGTTTTACAGACCCAACATGGGGGGGGGGGGGGAGAGGCAGAACCCTGTCAGCAGCAGACATAGAAAAAACAATATAGCAGTAACAGAAAACAGTAATCGCGGGACCTCCGCACCTCCCGGGGAGGGGGGTACACCGCTGATGCTTCCCTAACCCTCCAGTCCCTTCAGGGGGGAGAAAGAAAGCATTTGGCAGATTTCTTTACCTGAGAAAAATTCCCCTGCACACGCTGCTGTGGCCACACAGACTGACTGAGCTTTACAGTGAAGACAACAGATTAAAGTGGGGTTTCACCCCAAAAAAAAAACTACATGAAAAATCCTAAAAAAAATACAAAAAAACATTTGGATATTTTTTTTTTTTTACTCACCTCTAAATGCCTGTTGCTAGGGGGTCCCTCGTAGTCTGCCTCTTTCAGTGCCTGGGCTGGTGAAATCACTTCCATCTCGGCACAGGAAGGGCTCATCTCTGCTCCCTCCCTCCTGTCAATTATCTGGGACCCATTACAGGTCCCAGGTGACTGAGCGGCCAATCACGGTGCCGCTCGCGCATGCGCAGTGGGTGCCAGGCTGTGAAGCCACAGCCCGGCGCCCACAGTTGCAATGCCGGCGCCGCTGCACGGAGGGGGAGATGAGCGGGGCTTCGATCCCCAGCATCGCTGGACCCTGGGACAGGTAAGTGTCCAATTAAAAGTCAGCAGCTGCAGTATTTGTAGCTGCTGACTTTTAATTTTTTTTTTTTGACTGGCCCTCCTCTTTAAGGTATGTGCATAGACTCCCTCTAGTGGAGAATTAAGGCATGACAAGAATTTTTCCCTAATAGAAGAATACATAGGTGTTTGTAGTACCCAAGTTTCTTCTCTTACCTTATCCCAGCCGCAGGATTTACTGAATTAACAGACAATCCAACCTTCACCCATCACGGCGGGCTGCGTTTAGCAAACCTTCAAGGACCATGTCCCTTTTAATATCGGGGTTCCATTGCCTTGGACCTGTAAAAGCACCCCACCAGGAAAGCTTTTAGGTAATGTAGCAAGACCTAAGCCCTGGGTCCTGGGGTCCAGCCCTACAAAGAGTGGCGTTACAGGCAAAAACCTCGTGCTTCGGATACGAGGCCCCAGGTACCATCCACTTAGGCCTCAGTGGCACTTTGGATGGATCTGGTCTATGGAGGCTATTTAAATCCAGCATGGATCCCTCCTGGAGCTCCTCAGAGCACATCTTCACTCGTAACCAACACCTTAGACACTGGCGAAAAAACTGATGAGCTCCTGGAAGGAGGAGGGGTTATATAGGGAGTGAACTTCCTGGATTGGGTATACTAGTGTGATGATGATTTTGCAAACAGTAACTTTATAAAAAGTCAGAACACAGGCATGCCTCTACTCTGCATCCCACAATGCAATTGTCATGAAGCGCCAGTAATACCTTCATGCCCTGTCTGTCTTCTTACCTCTGGTCTGTGTATCAGCCTTGGGCCTGCACTCTCACACCTGCATGGTCAGCATGGCTCCACCCTAGCCTCTACAGGATACACTAGTTAACTGTGCTGTCCAAGCCTGCCTTGCCCGAGCAATATTGTGTGTTTGGTTTCCTGTCTCCTGCTTGCCGTGTGCTCTACGTCTGTTTCTGTTACAGATCTTGGCTCGTTCAATCAGAGGAAAGGTTTTGAGGCTGGAGCTCAAAATGGATGGTGCACTAAGGAACCCCCTGCAGGCCTTAGAGTCACCAGAGAAACGAGAAGGACCTGGTAGATGCAATGAATTTGTGGTAGGGACCATAAGCTGAGTAGGTACAACCGCTGGGTGCGATTGAGGTTGTTGAACCTGGGATCCAAAGGAGGCCTGAAGTTGTTCAAAGCGGGAGGCCAAACCTTGCAGGAATTGAATCACTTGGGTCTGATTAGACTCCTGTGTCTTGAGTCTGCGAACTATGCCCTGAAGCTGGTCAACGGCAGGTAGCGGCACATCAGCCAGGTCCATGTCCCGAGCAAACTGTCAGGTCACCTAAGGCCAGGTGACAGATGCACACTGTTGGGGTCAGGAGATAAGCCAAAGGTCGGGGCAACTAGATAAACAGAGAACACGCCAAAGGTCAGGATAACAAACAGGCAGGAATATGAACAAGCCAAGATCAGTAACAGAAACAGACGTAGAGCAGATAGCAAGCAGGAGACAGGAATCCAAACACACAATATTGCTTGGGCAAGGCAGGCTTGGGGCAGCACAGTGTTAAATAGTGTATCTTGTAGAGGCAAGGGTGGAGCCACGCTGAGGGAAGATTACTTAACCATGCAGGTATGAGAGTGCAGGCCCAAGGCTGATACACAGACCAGAAGTAAGAAGACAGACAGGGCATGAAGGTATTACTGGCGATTCATGACAGTACCCCCCACCTTACGAGGCCTCCCCCTCCCCCGCTCGGGACCAGGCTTGGAGGGGAACGTCAAAATGGAACTTCCTCGGAAGACGAGACGCGAAGATTTCAGATGTAGGAATCCAAGACCTCCCTCAGGACCAAAACCTTTCCAATCCAGGAGATATTGATGAACACCTTTACAGAAGCGAGAATCCTAAATTTTACTAACCTCGTACTCCTAATTATCCTCAGAGACTGGAGCCAAGGTAGGGAGAGGACAGGAGAACTTCTTGAGAGGTTTCAGAAGGGATGCATGAAAGGAGTTTGTGATCCTGAGGCTTTTAGGGATCTGGAGTTTAAAACAAACAGAATTCAGCTTTGAAATTATATTGTAAGGACCAATGAATCTCGGGGCAAATTTCAGAGAAGGTACCCGGAGTCTGAAGGTGTCATATAATTTGAATTGCTGCTTTTCACATTTTACTAGTTTAAGATTTAACATTTCTGAGCTATTTATCAACACACACACCTTAGCGCAGTTTTTCTTCCTTTTTTTCTCTGTCTACCCGGAGTCTGATGTTTCTGGTGGAAAGTCAGACTTTGTCTCCTGACTGTAGAGGAGACGGCTTACGCCTGCGATGGTCAGCAAAACCCTTGAATTTGTCAGCTGTCTGGAGGGAATCATCTACAGGTCATAGGAAAAAGGAGCGGAGGATGTCTTCTATAAAACAGTGACAAAGGGTGTCTTCTGAGAACCGACGTTGACATGATTATTGTGAGAGAACTCAGCCCTTGGGAGTAGTGATGCCCAATCATTGTAATGAGCCAAGACCAAGGTACGGAGAAAGACCTCTAACTCCTGATTAACCCTCCCAGTCTGACCATTGGATTGAGGATGGTAAGAAGAGGTAAAATCCAAAGTAATGTTGAGGGATTTGCAAAAGGCTCTCCAAAAGTGAGAAGTAAACTGAACACCCCTGTCCAAAACAACATGGGAAGGTACTCCATGAAGGCGGAAAATCTCTTGACCAAAAATGGGAACCAAGGCAGGAGCAGAAGGGAGACCAGGAAGAGGAACAAAATGGGCCTTCTTGGAGAATCGCTCAATTACCACCCAAAATGATCGTATTCTCAGAAGGTGAAAGATTGGTGATGAAGTCCATGGCAATGTGAGACAAAGGCTTCTTAGGAATGGGCAAAGGCATAAGAAGACCAGCAGGAGCTTGTGTGTAGGACGTAGACTGGGCACAGACATGACAAGCCTTAACGTAGTATTTAACATCAGAACAAAGAGTAGGCCACCAGTAGTGGCAGCTGATGAGGAAGAAAGATCAGAGAGCCCCAGCATGACCTGCAACCTTGGAATCATGACCCCCAATGAAGGATCTTAGTTCTTAACTTGGTTGGAGCACATGAAGTAGGAGCAAGAACACATGAAGTAGGAATGATCGACTCAGGTTCGGAGGTGGGCTCCTCATCCTGAATGTCAAAAGACATACAGAGTGCATCAGCCCGACTTATGCCGGGCTGATGCATAATTTAAATCGCAAGAAGTTCCCGATCACCAATAGTGTAATTTTTTTGAAGAAGAAAAACGCACATGGTTGACGTTTGCGCTCAAAAGGATTGAAGAAGCACAGCTCCAACCCCAGTCGAGGAAACGTCAACTTCAATAAAAAGAAAATGGATCCCCAGGGTTGGGTTGCCTCAACAACGGTCCAGAAATGAAGGCCTGTTTCAAGTCCTGAAACGCAGAGACAGCTTCAGGGGGCCACTCCTTCGCATTAACACCCTACTTGGTCAAGGCGATAATAGGCGCAGCAATGGAAGAGTAATTCCTAATGAACTGCCTCTAAAAATTAGCGAACCCAAGAAAGCGGGTTGGAATTTGTTGATTTTCACCGGTGTTACGTACCATCTAGATAAACACTAATGAACTGCCTCTAAAAATTAGCAAACCCAAGAAAGCGCTGTGTGGCCTTGAGGCTTGCGGGAAGAGGCCAGTTGGTAATGGCCGAGATCTTTTCAGGATCCATAGGAAGACCCAAGCTAGAGACAAAAAGCATCCCAAAAACAGAACCTCGGAACATTCGAAAGAGCATTTCTCCAGCTTGGCGTACAGATTGTTTTCTCTAAGACGCTGAAGTACAATCCGGACAAGCAGATTTTCCAAAAATATGAGAATGTCATCCAGATAGATGACAACTGATGAAGCAGATCCCTGAAGATCTCGTTGACAAAGTTTTGGAACACAACTGGGGCATTACACAGACCAAAGGGCATAACCAAGTATTCATAATGCCCATCTCTAGTGTTAAATGCAGTTTTCCATTCATCACCCCTCTGTATCAGATTGTACGTACCCCTGAGATCCAACTTAGTGAAAATGGAGGCGCCTTTCAATCTGTCGAACAATTCCGACATTAAGGGTAACGGGTATCAGTTTTTGATTGTCAGAGCATTTAAGCCTCAATAGTAAATGCAGGGTCTTAAGGTCCCATCTTTCTTGGCTACAAAAAAGAACCATGCACCCGCAGGGGATGAGGATTTCCGAATAAACCCAAATGATTCTTTGCAACATACTCAGACATGGCCTGGGTCTCCGGTATGGACAAGGGATAGGTCCGGCAGAGGGGCAGGGTTGCACCAGGAACAAGGTCAATGGCAGTCAAAAGGAGTGTGGGGAGGAACTACCTCAGCCAACAATTTGCAGAATACATCCCGGAACTCACTATGTGCAGCAGGAGATACCGATGTGGTGGCCACAGGAATTCTCTCCTATGGGGTAACCTTGAATAGGCAGGATGAAAAACAAGAGGGACCCCAAGCCAGGATCTGCCCAATAGTCCAATCAATGTGTGGAGAATGGAGCTGTAACCAAGGAAGGGCCCAATACAATGGAGGTTGAGGCTTTAGGTAGCACGAGAAAGAATATCCACTCCTAGCGGTGTACCCCTATAGACATCTTGACAGGGAGGGTCTGGAAGCGGATGGGCCCCCCAACAGTACCATCAATTGCCGAGACCACCAGCGGAGTGGTGAGAGAGGAATATGGAAAACGGGAAACCCCCTTTCCTTTTCTTTCCCTCCCCCATTCCTTCCCCACTCCCTCTTTCCTCCCCTGTTCCCCCCTCCCCCTCCCCCTTTTTTAATTAATTTATTTATTTATTTTTTCTTTTCCCACCCCCCTCTTTCCTCCCCTACCATTCCTTTCTTTTCTTCCCTCACTCCATCTCCACTACGTTCTCTGTGTGTTGTATTTATGGACCCACTCTCAACTCATGTTTGTTTATATTCTAAAAATCAGTATACCATGCTACCCTCTCCTATTGCCCTGGGAAAAACTTCTTTGTTTGAATCCTTTACTTAGTACAATTGTTACCTTATCGCAGGTGCAGTGCACGCCCCTTCTCTCCTCCAATTCCTGGGGGTTGTCCATGTGTGATCCCTCGTAAGGCACGCGTGCTCGATATCTGCTCCCCATGGGACCGGCCCACTTTTCTGGGAGACTAAGGATATACGGGAGGGCAACTCCTTCATACCATGGCCGCTTATAATCATTAAGTGCAACATAACTGGTAATGATGTATTATATGGATTTGTTCATGTATACAAATATATATTCTCCTATTTTGTTTTGGTTTGAAAAGACTTTTTGATGCATGTTTATATCCCTACAGTTGTTATATATCTATCCTCTGAAGATGACCCATTGAGGTCGAAACGCATCAGAATTTCTACATTTTAACTTTGTGCCATTACACCTTTGTTGCCTATGGTTTATTTTATTGTACACTGCCACCTGTCATGGGTATTGCTTTTTATCAAATTTGTGCTCCAGCTCATGTCCTGACTTTTTAATGTCAGGATTTATTATCCATACGTTTTGTACTAATAAAAATTACTTTTGACTATCTATCTACTTCGCATTGTGTTACACCACATCATTGGCTGCATTAAAGCCCCGTGAGGGGGTTTCCCGTTTTCCATATGCAACTTTTGGGGTGCGCAGCTGTTTTGAAATTTCCAGCGGCTCCGGAATCCATGTAGGCCGTGATTGCATGAGAGAAAGCGTTGACATGGAGGAGCACAGAAAGGAGACAGGATGATGAAGGGGATTTTCCTGGGTCCACCACATCAGTATCTCCTGCTCTTCCTGCTGCATATAGTGAGTTATGGGATGTATTCTGCAAAAAATCGGCTGAGGTACTTCCTCCTCACAGGCCTTTTGACTGTCCCATTGACCTTGTACCCGGCCAAACCCTGCCCAGGGGCCAGACCTATCCCTTGTCCATTCCGGAGACCCAGGCCATGTCTGAGTATGTTGTGGAGAATCTAAAGAGGGTTCATTCGGAAATCCGAATGTGGGAGCAAGGTTCTTTTTTGTAGCCAAGAAGGATGGGACCTCAAGACCCTGCATTGGCTAGCGAGGCTTAAAGTGGTTTTAAACCCTTACAGACCACTTTTTGCTACAGGTAAGCCTATAATGAGGCTTACCTGTAGCTATCCCGGATATCTCCCAAACTTGCAAGGTTTAGAAGATATCCCCTGCATCCGCATGTACCGACGTCATCGGCAGATGCGCATTGTGCCGTTGCTTCAGCTAGTGTGCTGCTACTGGCGGCTCCCACGCGCATGTGCGGGAGTGACATTGCGGCTCCGGCCAATCACAGCGCCTGAGCTCGCTATACCCGGAAGGTGTACAGGGACCGCAATGGTGGTTTCGTTCTAAGGTGAGTATTTCATAATGAGCTAGTATGCTATGCATACTAGCTCATTATGCCTTTGTCTTGCAGGTTTTTTTTATTTTTTTTATTGTACAACCACTTTAAATGCTCTGCCAATCAAAAACCAAACTGATACCCCTTACCCTTAATACTGGAACTGTTCTTTGAATATCCCTGCCTGCTTGTTACCCTGACCTTTGGCGTGTTCTCTGTTTATTTTTTTTTTTATTTTTTTTTATCACTCTATCGAAAAGCCAGTGGCGTGCAAAACACACCTCAAAAACTTCCACCCGGTGCCAAAAAAAAGTGCCCACACATAGAGAGTGAAACACAAAAACGTGCAACGGGTGTACAGAGTCCTCCACTAGGGAAGGACCTTACCCTGATCCCCCGGGGCGTTAGGCTCCAGACAGGGACTGAGGTACTCAGACAAAGGGTCCATCCGGCCGAAACCAGGCGGACCCCCACAACTAGAAGGACTGCCGAAGCAGACCAACCCAAGTACAGTGGGGCTCTCCCGAAGAGAGACCCCTCAAAGTTCTCTGTTTATCCTTGTCTTCTAGTTGCCCCGACCTTTGGCTTATCTCCTGACCCCAACGGTGTGCATCTGTCACCTGGCAGCAATAGTTTGGAAGAACCTATGGAGAGACCAGGGCATTGCCACGTAGGAAGCAAGGACAGTCTGCTTACATGCTAACAATATTTGGATTTGCACAGGAATATTAGGGGGACTCCCAGTGTCGGCCTAAGCTGCATTTTGAGAAACCAGCAGCACACATTGATAACTGCTATAAGATTAATTTATTAAGTTTAGAGTTTTTACAGTTTTACTTTAGAATAAATATTACAATAATTACGCAAAACCTGTGCTCACTAGAAATATACTTTAGTCAGCCTTTATTTCTTTTGAAATGTTGTAGTTTTATTCACTCTTCACTCCACTTAAAGGCTTTTTCTTCTGGTAGCCATTTCAAAAATGGACCTCATAGTTTTTGTCCCAATGGCTACAGACTACAACATATTGTATGGCAGGAAAGACAAGGCAAGTAAGACTTATTCTGTGCTTTATACTCCATTTCTACTTTTAGAAAATGAGGATTAAACCTGAACTCAATGCAGATATTAAAAACATAATTTAATACAACAGTGTATTCAATATAAAACATTAAATACATTTTTAAAAGCAGTTAGTTGAAATAACTGAATTAAACTGTGTTTTAACCTCTTATAATCAAGACCTTTGATTGGGAAAGAGAAAGGCCAGCACTAACCAATCAAGTGTGCTGCTGTGCTCATGTTCTGGCAACAAACATGTTGACAAGGTAAGTGAGAGGAAAAAGTTCAGCCTACTGCACTGCTACTCACTCAATGTCCAATCACAGCCTGGGGGCAAGGGAAATTACCTAGCTGAACTGTAGTAGAGAAAACTGGTCACTAACCAGGCTGTGCAGGCTGGGTAATGGATGGACAGAAATACAAATCCTTTGGAAATAAAAATACCTCCCATACATGCAACCCAGCTATGTATTTTGTTTTAATTATCTAAAAATCTGTAGTTAGGTTTCTATGAATTTGGTTACAAATCCATGAGCTAATGCGCCTAAAATAGACACACAAGAGGACAAATGGACTGTGTTAAAGCGGGAGTCTGGCGACCAATCTTTTTTTTTTTTTTCAGGTCATTGAGACACTTTGCTAACCCCAAAATAATACTCACAGTTTGGGTGTAATATTTCCGCCTCTGTCTGTTTTCGTACTGAAGAATAACTTAAAAAATGTGATGCTGGCTGTTTCCATCTTGCTTGTGGGCATGTGAAGCCCACAAGCATTGATTTCCTGGATGCGGTGAATGCTGTTCATTCACAGCTTGTTCATATGCATGATCATTGTTTCCGCACTGAATCTTGGGAAGCCTGACACTAAGCTCCCAGGAGACAGTGCGGCGCCAGGGAAAGGCAATAAACACGCCTACTCCCATGGGAGGAGAGAGAGAGAGGAAGTGCCACAATAAAGTACAATATAAAGGTAATTACAGCAATAAAAAAAAATTTTCGTGCGGCATTTGAACATTTATGCAATTAACTGAAGGGGGTAAGATTATGTTAAAAATTTGAGTGGAACCCCGCTTTAAGATGTCAGCCCAGCTTCAAAATGAAACATAAATGGTTGGACTGACTAATAATTCATGGTTATGATATGGAATGGAAAAAGAGGCATGAGCAGTTAAAGTGGTAGTAGTAATTTTTTTTTAAAGGTGTACCTACATGTAAGCCTATAATTAAGGCTTACCTGTAGGTACAGTGAATATCTTCTAAACTTGCCGTGTTTAGGAGATATTCTCACTGGATGCAGCCGGTGACGTCACTGGTGCATGCGCTCTGAAGGTCCAGCATACTGTGCTGGACCTTCAGAGCTCCGTGCCGCAGCCAAGGGCTCCCGTGTGTGTGCGTGACGTCATCGCGGCCCGGGTCACTTATACAGTCGGTGGCCACAAACCCAGAAGGAAGACTGGGGGAAGATGGAAGCCCTGTCAACTGTCACGGCGTGCTGCTGGTGGGCTTTGTTCTAAGGTTAGTATTTCATAATATGCTAGTATACGATGTATACTAGCACATTAAGCCATTGTCTTATAGGGGTTTTTTTTGTTTTTTATTACTACCACTTTAACGTGGGCCAGCTTATTTTAAGAAAGAATAACAGTAATGAAAATGCTTTCTAATCCAACTGCTATATGCCCTGAGCATTATCAGCTGGCAGTTTCTGCTTGTATCAATATACTAAGTCTTTGTCCAGTCTAGCCTAAATCTTCTAGACCATCATCTTTTGCTTACAGACAGCAATAAAGTGCCCAATAGACATAGGAGGGCAGCCAGCCATATGAACTAACTTTTGGCACTTCTGACAGCTGGCTTTACCAAAAATTGGAACTCTTGGCTCTGCTGGCTATTCACGCATTCATAAGGAGAGGGGAAGGAAGGAAAATAAGACAAGCATCACTCACTGCCTTTACTGAAAGAGAACAATTGCTACCACGATAGATTTCTAACTCTGTCTGATGGATATCCCTCCCCCCCATCTCCACCAACAGCTTATATATTTACCTCATTCAGCAAAATGCAACCCATCTAACTATAGGCAGCTTTGTGGAGAAGTATACAACTTGACTGGTTGCCTTGGGCAACAGTCCTCTAAAATTTTAATAAATTTCCTTTTATTTCTTCATTGCCCTGACTGCACGGTAATAACAGTTACTCTTGGGTAAAAATATTACACATATTTACATATAAATATTATAGTTGATATGATCAAACAAAAAGGACGGCGTATACATTTAGATACATTAGATAGCAGTGCAATGTCTTATTTAAAGGGCCAGTAAACCTAAACCATTAAACTTAAAGTTACTCATAACAAATCACGAATATCCATGTAAACGTTCTCCTAACAATGGAAATGAGATAATTGTCATTTAAACATGTTTTCGGTCTATCATTCTACATTACATACCATTTTATCTAAACAAAGTTTAAAAAAAAAAAAAAGAGACATATGTCTGTATTCATAGGTCTACAGACAGGAAGTTCGCTGAGAGAATAAGGTGAAAAGCCATCAACTCCTCCTTCCAATAAAAGATAAAATTACTTTGTTGATAAATAGTAGTGTGCAGGTTACAGTAGCTTATGCATTTTGGAAAAAAAAATAATAAAAAAACAAAAAAAACAAAACAAAAAAACCTTATTCCTAGCCATGGCTAGGAATAAGGTTTTTTTTTACTGAAATGCGTAAGCTGCTGTAACTTGCACACTTTTAACGGGAGGACGAATTGCCGAATTGCTCTTCACCTTATACTCTCATGTGCCAGGAAGACACCGTGAGCTTTGGAGCACAGTTGGTCTATGTCAAGAGGTAATTAACCTATGCGTAGGTCTGTTAGAGGAAGCTGGCTGGGACTTGGAAATTTTAACTTCACATTAAAGCGGATCTCCTGGCAGTTGTTAAATCCAAAAAAATACATCCCCTTCATAGAGCTAATAAATTATTTCGTTTTAGTTTTGTCAAAGGATGGTGTAAAACTTTACTGCGTGGTCCCGTGGCAGCCGGTGCTGGAGCACCGCTACGTCATCACATACAATGCAGGACCAGAGGTGAATGCTGGTTCTGCATTGAACGCGAGTAGGTCAGTGAAAGGGGTGGTGACGAGACTGGTCACAGAACAGCAAGACGAGAGACTTTGGGGGACCAATTATCACAAACAGAACAGACATGCAGAACCATGGAAATAGTTTTTTTTTTATTCTGTAATAAATCATCACCTTGACAAAACAAGAAACAAACCCTTCATGAGCTGGGGGTGGGGAGCGGAATGTTTAACAACTGCCCAGATTTGAGCTTTAAATCTGTATTCTTGATTACAAATATCCATCGTCTGGAATGTTTACATATTTTTTCATGAATGTTATTCAAAATTCTTTTCATACAATAAAAATTGTAGCTTATATTTAATGGCCCTTTAACGTTATCTATTCAGTCCATTCGCATTTAGGTGCATTTGCAATAAAAAAAAAAGGGAAAAAAAAAAAAAGAATATACTGTGCATGTGTACATGTTAGTAAACAATGATAAAATCAAAAAAAGACAGTTTTTTTTTCTTTCTTCCATTTCTTGTTTAAAACTGTTATAGAAACAGATTGTTTAAAATGCAGATATAAGATACCTATCAATGTCCAAAAAATGTCCAAAGTAGATGATTAACGATGCTGTGATCAACGCTTGTAAGCCAGAACACGTGAGCCTTTTGGCTTTGCTGACTCTATTCTTTGTATTTATGTCTGTATCGGTGTGGGAGAGAGCATCAGAGCTAGTGCACCCCCTGTGGATTTTATCACAAGCCTGCAAAGGACTTACACAGATTCTAAGCATTGCATTATCTGCTTTTACCAGATGATTAATGATAGTGCAAGGAGTCACATTAAAGAGACACTTTACCCAGCCAAAAAAAAAAAAAAAAGAAGTAAATTCCAAACGACTAGTTACTACAATTTCCAGGAATCTCCCACGAGAACACTTCATACATGTTCATAGTCTCCACCCACCCAGGTAGGACAAGGATTGGGAATTACCACATCTTTTTTTTTAGTGTTCCAAGGTTTGTAAATTTCCTCTGGCATCCTGAAAAAAGGCTTGGCGCTAGATCCATTTTCTGGTTGGTCGTGTCACATAGTTGCCAAGTAAGTGCTCTGTGAATGGGCCTTACAAGAGGTCTATATGTTCTAGATGTAAGCTGCATACAAATATGATGTGGCATTTTCATCCTGCCCAACCCAACGAAGCAGATGCCTGTTTCCATAGCATGAAATAATGAAACTAAAGAGTGCTGGGAACTGGAAGCTGGGTTGCATATTCCTGAGGTACTGTGATTTTCTGTGAGATGTCAGCAACTAGCCAAAGTGATGCAGGCTCCTGGTTTTCAGTAAAGTGTCCCTTAAAAATATAAGGGAAATAGGAACTGATGTCTACATTCTGGTAGCCAGTAGTTTCTTTGTCATCAGAGGTGAAGCTCTGATGGTCTGTTTGGTGCTGGCAGGTCTCCATTCATTGCCCGTAGACTGTCTACACCCAGATATCCCAGCAGGATCTCACTCCGTCTGCGGGAAAGGTGCAAGATGTCCTCTGCCAGTGACTGGATTGTAGTGTACCTTACTTTATCCAAGTCAAACATGTCCTTTAAATACTGCACAATTTGATGCTGTTTTGTGAAACAAAGACAGATATGTTATCATTGCTGGCAAATTCAATCTATGTAAAAGCAACAAGCAAGAAGAAAAGCCTCAATTTGGGACTGGAGGATACAGATCAGTCCCATTCCTCCCCACTGTTACAGGAAACTCCTTCTTAATGCAATATATAAAGACTGAGCTTCTTCTGAAAATGTCTGACTGGCATACAGATTCTCTGGTTTCAATATTTTAGGAGTCACTGCAGAGACAGCACACTTGTGATTTGCATAATTGTTAGGTCAGGGACCCAGAATTTATTGAGGCTATTTATCAAGAGATCAGGAGAGAGATATAGACAAAATTGAGAGAAAGGTAAATAAAGCTGACCATACATCAGCTGAATTTCATTCATAAGCTCCTAGTGGAGTACTGATAATTTTCATCATTGTCCTCCCCATGCCTTAAAGTGGTTCTAAAGGCTGAAGGTTTTTTTACCTTCATGCATTTTATGCATGCAGTAAAAAAACCTTCTGTGAGCAGCCCCCCCCCCCAATACTAACCTGATCCAGCGATGTTCAAGATGGCCTCGGCTGTATGGGGTCTCTTATGGAGGCATATCGTAATGGCTCAGGAGCGAGCACGCAGCTGTGCACCCAGGGCAAGCAGCTTTCTCTGGGGGCACTGCTCGAGGAGGAGGAGCCAGGAGTGCCCTCGGGGAACCCGAAAAGAAGAGGATCAGTGCTGCTCCATGCAAAACCACTGCACAGAGCAGGTAAGTATACTTTTTTTTTTTTTTTTTAAACCGAAGCTTTAATATCACTTTAAGCTGGCCATAACCTCTGCAAAGTTCATCCAGTTCCTGATGGACTGGTCGAAATTTGCTTTGTGGGTGATCCTGTTGGCCTCCTCCTGCCTAGGCAGGAACTTCTGGGCAAACAGCGGCTGCAGCCAATCAGATGCAGCCGCTGTTTGGGTATTCTGACAGCGGCCAGAATACAATAGCTTAGCAGAGGGATTCATTCATCAATGCTTGTATAACATGGGTGGAGGGATCTGTTCAATTTTTTTGTTAAGTCTGCAGGCATGACCAGCCTTAGGTTGACTTCACGCAATCTATGGAGGAGCAATAAAGACATCCTTGGAGAGCAGCATTGTCAACTTGTGGAGAAGGTGGTGTTAGATACACTAGCAAATTTAGATGGAATTGTCCAACAAAATTAAAGCTGAACAGGAGGTGGGGATAAATCAAATATTGGCAAGAAAAGCGTGCCTGCTGCCATAAGCCCTGTACACACAATCACAAATCATAGCAAACTGCTTGATATGCGGGCTCAATCCCGAGCAGGGATGTGTGCGTACATAGATACACACAATGCGGCCCCGCCCCCACCTCACAGCATTTGACTGACAGCAGCCATCAGCTCCCGCTGTTGCCTTAGTCCCTGTGAGTAGAGGGAGAGAGGAGAGAAGAGATGCAGCCAGGCACAGCACTGGATTGATTGAGGACTCAGGTAAGTATTTAGGTGGGGGAGCATAGCAAGTTGTAAGGCATTTGTTACCTTAATGCAGGCAATGCATTAGGGTTAAAAACATTTTGGCTTTAGAACCACTATAATGTGTATCTGAAATCTATACTCTGTACACAATAAGCTATTTTGTTCTCTAAATTAATTTAGTTTGTATTCTCCGGAATACAAATATGTACACATGTCCAGGTATATCATAGAAGACTAATACGGGTAATAAATTACCTTAAAGAAAGTACAAATTTCTGTTAAATTCTCTTTTGGACCAAGAAATCCATATGCCAATATGGGGCTGACATGCTCCGATACGGAGTAGAAGTGAGATATAAAGCCATCTGGAACCTAAAAAATATAAAGAAAGGAAAGACATAATAATCAATGTTGCATATACAACCCAGTAGGGCCGAAACAACTAATCAATTAATTGACAACTAATCAATTCTGAAAATAGTCAACTATTTTCATAATCGATTAATTGGCCAGCCGATTAGTTGGCCTGCATACAGAATGCATTATTTTTTTTACATATCAGGAAATGCAGTGCAGAACACATACAGGCTCAGTACATCATCCATACATGTCAGTAAGTGCCTGAGAACTTGTGAATATGTGAGGAGCAATGCCTCATGGAACATGTAGTCCTGGGCAGGAAGTGAGTGGTTTTAAAGGCAGAAGTTTTTTTTTTACCTTATAGGGCCACTCTAAACTATAATTTGTAGCTTGCTATTGGGGCCCTCTAAAGGCAGGAGGACGACCCCAGAAAAGGAGAATTAGGGCTGCTCTGTGAAACGTTCTTAAAATGAATTTTTTTTTGAAGGAAGACATTTGTTTTTGTATGGCCAGCAAAAGTGACAGCAGGCACAGGTAGCTTTTAGCAAGACACCTGCCTATGACAAGGGAGTCTGTCATACATAATCTATATTATGTTTCTGTCTAAAAATCAACAAAACTGTCTTTAATTTTTTTTTTTCTTTAAATAAAAAATTTGCTCTCTGAGTCTGATGATATTTACCAGATTCAACCTTTAATAGTATATACAGTATATCTCTTCTCTCTGTTATCTATATGTAGTATTAAATATAAATATTTAAGAAGAAATTGCCTTTTATTTTAAACTTTACATATCAAATTATACACCACACTTTTTTTAAGGTTATTATCTGATTAATCGAATAATCAAAACAATAATCGGCCAACGAATCGATTATGAAAATAATCGTTAGTTGCAGCCCTACAACCCAGCTCAACATGCACTCCAAAACAGTCTACTCAAGGGGCCGGGGGCTGAGAAAAGTCATCAGCACCATGGCTGCCTATAGTTTGAACCAATGAGTTTTGCGGTTTTCAAAGCACAGGTTAAGGGTTTGCGGTCTGACTGGGTTTCTGGGAATGCACAGGTAGCATCTATTTAACTAGGCACATTTACAGAATTACTGTAGGTTCTTGTTCTCCGCAGCAAGTGATTCAAGTTGTCAGAAATGTAAAAAAAGGTATGGACTCTAGAGAGAGAGTGAGAAAAAGAGATATCATTTTGCCCCTGTACAAATCATTAGTAAGACCTCATCTGAAAAATATGCAGTTCAGTTTTGGGCACCAGTTCTCAAAAAGGATATCGGGGAACTGGAGAAAGTACAGAGAAGGGTAACCAAACTGATAAGAGGCATGGAGGAGCTCAGCTATGAGGAAAGATTAGAGGAACTGAATTTATTCTCTCTTGAGAAGAGGAGATGGGGGGGGGGGGGGATATGAGCAACATGTATAATTTCATAAGTAGCCCATATAGTGAACTTGGTGTAGAATTATTCAATTTAAGGTCATCACAGAGGACAAGGGGGCACTCTTTATGGCTGGAGGAAAAGAGATTTTATCTCCAAATACTAAAAGTTTTCTTCACAGTAAGAGCTGTGAAAATGTGGAAAAGACTCCTTCAAGAGCTGGTTCTGTCTGTTTTTTTTTTTGTTTGTTTTTTATCGTTTTATTTAGTGGTATGCAACATACAGTAATAAGGTAACTTCACAGAATATGTGGTACAAACAATGTAGGATATATATGATTAATAGCATCTGTACAAGAGGTAAGTACTCTACTCTAGGGGTAATTACGAGAGACTATATATCTGTAGGTGTGCAGGGTACCCAGATACCTAGGAAGTGTAAGACTAGGGCTTCACATTGACGGGTAATATAATCCCTTGTAATGTGTTAGGGGTTATCCCCGGTAACCTTGAAGAATTCAGGTATCAGTACGTGGGGGAAAAGTAGTGCAGGGTGTCCAACTGGGGTCGAAACATACTAGTTTTTGAATTAGATAGGAGAAAGTGAATATAGGGGAGGAAAAAAAGAAAAAAGGAAGAGAAAAAGTGAGAGAGAAAGGGAGGAAAAGGGAGAGAAAGATAAAAATATAGTGGGAAAGAAAGAGGGGGGGGGGGGGAGTTTATGGGTAAGGGAGGGGCAAGGTCCCACCTAGGGGGTAAGGACTGCCCGCAGTTCGTTAAGCCGTCTGATGGCCAAGGCTTATAACTAGAGCTTCTGGCAATCCTTAAGGCCAGACTATGTATCGCGGAGGTATTCCCCTGAGAAGCGATAGAGGGTCCACTGAAACCACCTGGTCTTATGTTCCTCAGATTTATCCCGGATTGTGGCAGTCAGGTCTTCCATCCGTTCAATATCATTAACCCTTGCGAACCATTGGGCCAATGTGCTCAAGTAGAACTAAGATGTTTAAATAGAGATTTTTTTCTCCCCGCTAGAGAAAATTGGATCACGCTTTACTGTTTTTTTTTGCCTTCCTCTGGAATGGATCAACTGTATGTATAGGATAGTGTATATAGAGGCCTTCTATATTTTTCTCTGTTGGTTGAACTGGATGGATTTGTGTCTATTTTCAACCAGATTAACTACCGTATTTATCGGCGTATATAACACGCACTTTTTTCCCCTGAAAATCAGGGGGAAATCGTGGGTGCGTGTTATACGCCGAACCCCCGCCGATTGTGAGCTTTTCGGCCGCTCTCAGCAGCTTTTGGCTTTTCTCGGCAGCTTTGAAAATGGCGCCGCCGTTCTCGGCGGCTCTCGCCCGCCTTCGGCCATTCTTGGCGTCTCTCGGCCATTCTCGGCGCCTTTCGCAGTCCCGCGGGAGCTGCCGAAAGCTGAGTGCGTCCGAGAGCCGCCGAGAATGGCCGAAAGCGGCCGAGAGCCGCTGAGAATGGCGGCGCCATTTTCAAAGATGCAAACGACACAGGCTACAGAGGGACACTGACAAGGCTGCAATCGGGTATAAGACTACAGATGGACACGGACAAGGCTGCAATGGGGGACAAGGCTGCAATGGGGGACAAGGCTGCAATGGGGGACAAGGCTGCAATGGGGGACAACACTACAGATGGACACTGACAAGGCTGCAGATGGACACTGATGAGGCTGCATTGATGGGCATTTAAATGTAAGTTTTTTTTCCTTAAACTTTCCTTCTAAAAGTTTTTTTCCTTAAAATTCCCTCCTAAACTTGGGGTGCGTGTTATACGCCGATAAATACGGTATGTAATAATTAGAACCTTGTCTGTGTCCCTGTCTTTCTGTCCTGGTGAAAAGCATGTGCATTTTCCTACACAAAAAAGAATGTAATAAGGAAGCAGGACAACCACTATAAAAAGTACACATTACTAAAAGCTCAAAAATATAAACAGAACCAAAGTGAAATTCTTTATACAGTAAAAGATGACTAAAACCAGAAACAGCCACATGTACATTTTTCCTTCATGTCGAAGTACTCCTGGGTTTTGCCCCTGTACATACTGCCTACCAACATACCTTCTGCATTTTCATCCTGAAAAAACGGCTCCCTATCATATTTTCTGCGCTTTAATCTTGAAGATGTTGCCCACCATCATACTCTGTTTTCTTCTCATGCATATACTGCCTGCCATCATACCCTTGGCATTCCCCTTGCTGCACATGCTGCCTGACATCAAACGCTCTGCACGCCCCTCTTGCCACCATCATACCCCACAAACTGTTCTTCTGTACAGATTGTCTAGTTATAAATAAAAGTACGCTAAATTAAAAAATCTCTTCAAAGAGACCAAGTCGAGGTTAAACAAACAAAATAAATCAAATAATACAAACATATGCAATAAATAAATTGAATATTGAAAATAAGTGTCCATATGCATCAATAGTGCATTGTGAAATATAAAAATATGAAAATAAAATGAATGTCCATATACACCAATAGTGCAAAAAAAAGTGTCCTTTAAAAATGTGTACACAATTGATAAGTGTGTGGAGGAATGGGTAAATTTGGGCAATGAGGACCGCCTTCACCCTTTAATGCTACAACTGACAAAAAGGGGTCTCAACCTGGAAGTGAAGCTCTATATATGAGAACCCTTACCAGAGCTGGTGGACCCCCTAAAGAGCAGGGTCATAAAATCAGACAGATTACACCCTCTGCAGGGACACATGGATCCTCCAATGTCTCTGATCCTTAGATTGCCTCAGATGGTTGGTGGGGAATTCGCCAGAATGCGATGATACACTCATCAGATGGATGTTCACAATCTCATGGACGCCGCGTGTCACAGATCCCTTCACTCCACCGCATGGACACCCAGCACTGCTCACTCCTCTTCTGCACACATTGTCCATTATGCTGCTCTCCTGCATATGCTGTCTGCTATCATATCTTCTGCGCTCACCTCTGGCATATACTACCTACCATCATAAACTCTACAATTCTATCCTTCATATGCTGCCAGCTAAATCAGTTATTCAAGGTAGTCTGAAATATTCCTAACCTTGCCTGTTCTGAAACAGGTACACTTTTGCAAGTCAACAAAATTTCTATTTTCAAAGGAGGACAACATTTACCATGAGAAGTCTTCGTTTAGCTTTTAAAACCGACCAGCATGCAGTTGCCAATGCCTGTAACATTGAAAAAGTTTTTTGAATTAGGAACAAACATTTAGACAAAACAAGAAAGAGGCTTAATACACAATATAAAGCCAGACTGCAAACTGGCAGCCTAATACAGAGTTGAAATACATAAATATTACATTTTCTAGCATTTTTCTAGTTTTTAAATAGACCTTTAATGAGAAAAATATGGGCGGTTGCCATTGCTGACTTCTGTAAATAATAGATGCCTGGCTTTCTCCAATAATCAAGTCACTGATTCAGGAAAAGTATGCAGAACTGGAAAGAGAAGTCAGAACTCCTGGTCTGTATACAGGTTTCTACTGATGATTCAGAAAGGACTAAAGCTGCTAGATCGATACATCAGTCAGGGTTCCCAGATTACTGACAAAATTGGGGGTGGGTGGTACTGGTGCCTACAGCCATGCCAGAAAAAGAAAATGAAGCTCTGACCGGTAAGCACATTTTTCTCTCTTTGTATTTCAAACTTTCAAATATTAACCTCTTGGCGTCCGCGCTATAGCCGAATGATGGCCACAGCGCGGACCTGAATTTCCGGGCGATCCCGGCCCCTTACCACGTGATCAGCTGTCAGCCAATGACAGCTGATCACATGATGAAAACAAAAGCTCGGTAATCTTTTTTTTTTCCTCACGCTGACACCGTGATGATAAAAAAAAGACGATCACCGGCTTATGTGCAGGGGACATCGGTCCCAAAGAGGAAGAGGCAATTCTGCCTCATCTATGCCACCAGTACACCCTGCCAATGCCACCTGCCAGTGCCCACAGTGCCCACCAGTGCCACCTATCAATGCCCATTAGTGCCACCTATCAATGCCCACCAGTGATGCCAATCAGTGCCATCTAGCAGTGCTGCCTATCAGCGTAACCAACCAGTGCTGATCAGTGCCCATTATTACCACCCATCAGTGCCCATCACTGCCACCTATAGGTGCCCATCAGTGCCGCCTCATCAGCGTACATCAATGAAGGAGAAAAATTACTTGTTTGCAAAATTTTATAACAAAATATAAAAAAAAAAAAAAAAAAAATTTTAAAAAGACCGAATTTTTAAACAAAAAATAAAAACCG
This sequence comes from Aquarana catesbeiana, assembly GCF_042186555.1. NCBI lineage: Eukaryota > Metazoa > Chordata > Amphibia > Anura > Ranidae > Aquarana > Aquarana catesbeiana. The sequence continues at coordinate 246,041,311 of NC_133332.1, read as the reverse complement.
CAGAGGTGATCAAATACCACCAAAAGAAATGAATGATGATAATGATAATTTCATTTGGGTACAGTGTTGTATGACCGCGCAATTGTCATTCAAAGTGCATTAGCGCTGAAAGCTGAAAATTGGTCTGGACAGGAGGGGGGTTTAAGTGCCCAGTAAGCAAGTAGTTAAGCTAAAGCTTTCTTTTTTTATTTTGGATCAATTAGGGAAACCCCTATAATGTTTTTATTTTGTTTTTTGCCACCCCACCCTTTGGGGAGACTTCCCTTCTTTTACTGTCCTATAGACAGAACAGGAAGTTAGGAAATCTCTCCAAAGTGAAGGAAACCCCCTCTTAAAATAGTCAACACTGGAACTATTGTTCCCACTGGAGGATCTACCCTCTATTCCTGTTCTACTCAAAAGATTCAATCCCCCCCCCCTAATTTTTATTCCAGTGACAATAGTCACCAAGACAAATAGAGAATAAATCTCCCTAGATGGGATACATGGACAGCAAAATAAACCAAAGGTTCTAATCCAAAAACCCAAAAAAAAAAATGTAAAATTTAAAATTGTGGCTGTAGATGCGCATTGATATCTGACACTGATAACCCTGATAAGGTTGTATGTTTCTTTTCTAATACACAAACTCAGCTGCTAAATTGTTCATCCAATGTTAACAACAGAGGGTCATGCATATTTACTCACAGTTTCTTTGAAGCTATCAGACAGCCAGCGGTTCCGCAAGACGGCAATTACTGAGGTCGGTGGATTTTCCAAGTCCTCAAAGGCATCCATTAATATAAAATCCAGTGCTATGTCAAAGAAATTCATACAGACCACCTAGATAGAAGGAAAAAAAAAACATTTCCATACGGGTATAACAGCTGGAGGAGGGGACAAAGTAACCGATATTAGGGAAAGGAAACAAAGCAACATAACCTATAAAACCCGGAGGGACAGAGTATCTCACATGAGAACGGAGATCTGGCGCTGTACAGATTATCACCTCTCTAAATGGATTACATAGACTTATGCACTCGTAAAACCTCAGCTATACGATTAGTTGTAATCCCATATTTTTTAAGTCCGTCCCCAGCTCTCCTGTCATTTTGGCAACATTGTGCCTACATATTTAGCATGCTTGCAGCACTGAATTCTTGGGTTCAGTTTCCAACTAAGACATAGAGAGCATAGAGTTTTTAAGTGTGGATTTCCTCCCACAACCAAAAACCTAGTGAAAGCCTAGTAGCAGACTTTCATCCAGACTTTCCCTTTTCTGAGTTGTGCCAGATATATTATTATTACTGTATCAGTTTGCTATCAGGGACTATTGGGAACAAGAAGTGCATGCCGACTGTAATAGGGCGTACACACGGTCGGACTTTGTTCGGACATTCCGACAACAAAATCCTAGGATTTTTTCCGACGGATGTTGGCTCAAACTTGTCTTGCATACACACGGTCACACAAAGTTGTCGGAAAATCCGATCGTTCTAAACGCGGTGACGTAAAACACATACGTCGGGACTATAAACGGGGCAGTGGCCAATAGCTTTCATCTCTTTATTTATTCTGAGCATGCGTGGCACTTTGTGCGTCGGATTTGTGTACACACGATCGGAATTTCCGACAACGGATTTTGTTGTCGGAAAATTTTATCTCCTGCTCTCCAACTTTGTGTGTCGGAAAATCCGATGGAAAATGTCCGATGGAGCCCACACACGGTCTGAATTTCCAACAACACGCTCCGATCGGATATTTTCCATCGGAAAATCCGACCGTGTGTACGGGGCATAAGACTTACGCTGATCAAACTCAGAATATTAGCTCTGCACGACTAGAATGCTGAACACTTAGAGCCCTTTCACACTCACAGCGCAGCCGCCCATTGAAATTAATGGGCACCGCTGCCAGAGCGATTCGGCAGCAGTGCTTTACAGGCGCATTTAACCCCTTTCGACTGCTAGCAGCCGGAAAGCACCGCTAAAGCAACGGTAAAGTGCCTCTAAAACTAGCGGCCGAAGGGTTAAATGCGCCCGAAAAGTGCCGCTGGTGGACCTTTGGCAGCGGTACCCAATCATTTCAATGGGCAGGGGCGGTGGAGGAGTGGTGTATACACCGCTGCTAAACTGCTCCAAAGATGCTGCTTGCAGGACTTTTTCTTAGTCACATCAACCCTCATCAGATGCTGCTCAGTAGAGCAAGAGAATTTACCATATACATGCGGCAATTATCTGCAGAGAGATTAGACCTAACACAGCCTATTGTGTCATAAGAGGTCAATACATGAACCCCTTTACAGCACATTTTCTCCTTACCCCGCGTCCTTCTAGTTCTCTCTGAGTAGTGGGCCATGTATCTTCCTTCAGTGCATACTGCACCATTTCTTCATAGTTCTCTATGAAACCCTTAGGATTCTGAAACAATTATATATATTTAGCAAAAATAAAACCAGGTCAGTCAATACAATAGTCTTTCAGGTGACCCCTGTTATCCCATCTGACAGCGCCTATGCAGACAGGCTGTTGTAAGCTCTTCATTGCTTCCTCTGTGCTGTCATAGCTCTCTAGCAATCAATAGCAGCTGTGAAACTGTGTGAAAACTGACTCTCATAGCATAGCACAGTGAGCTGTCAGCCAAAGGAAAATAAAGTATACTTTCACAATCTAGGAAAAGGAGTGATAGAATTCTTAAAGCAGAACTACACTGCATCTGAGCACCAAAAACGCTATATACTGCATTTACAACATTTAAAGCGAATTTGCCAACTAATCCGTGTCTTGGTGCTTTTTGCTGAGAAATCACTTTGAACCCCCTCCCTCTCCTCCTAGCATTTCTGGGTGTGGTCATCTTGAGTAACTGCAGATGATTCCTGTAGCTTTTACTGCCTAGAATCCATCTGCCCTTAGCTCAGGCATGCAGGCAGGAGGGTGTGCTTAGCTGAGAAAACCCCTCCTCTTCTACCGAAGACTTCTGGGATGTAGGACATCATTTGCCTATAGAGATGTGACTGGAGGAAGGGTACAACACAAAACTTGCAACAGCCTCTATGCACAGAAACTGTCAAGATAAACCACTGTTAGATGAACTATCAAAAGACAAGGCAAGGGTCAAATTAAGCATCAATGCATTAGGAATAACTGATAAAACATTGCAGCTGGGGCACTTTCTAGAACCACCAAATCTTTATACAATACCTTCTCAGCTCTAACAATCAGTCCTGTCACCATTTGTTTCCCAACTTCACCAAAGAACAACTGGTTGCCTTCATCCTGAAGTAGTTGCTGCAATCAGAAAATAAGTTATTTTTTTTGCTGCTAAAGCTGATCACAAAAGGTATATGTAGGCAAAACTCTCAAGCATCTGTCCCTGCACAGTCAATCATTTACATTTAAAGCCAAACTGTGGGCTTGGACACTACCCCACCTTCCCTACAGGTCACCCAAGCTGTATGTAATGCAATTTTGTGTATACATATCTATTCTGAAGTCCTAAAGTATAACTAAAGGCAAAACTTTTTGTTTGTTTTGGATAGAGTGGAGAGGGATTAGAACACCTACTGTATTAGGTTTTTATTGCTGTCTGTGCCCCTGTTAGGGAGATGCACCTTCTCCATTTGTCCTGTTTACTTTTCTTATCAAAACTGAAAGCAAAAGAAAATCTAAAATGTTGGGTTCAATATGCAAAATATTTAGTTTACTAAAATAATTGCATTTCCATGTTCTGTGTACTGTGGGAGACCAGATGTAGTGAATGCGGGTTCTGGGTTTAGTAACACTCAAAGTATACAGGCCTGTAAATTAAAGAATGTCTAGATCAGGGGCCTCAAACTGGCGACCCTCCAGCTGTTGCGAAACTACAAGTCCCATCATGCCTCTGCCTGTGGCAGTCATGCTTGTAACTGTCAGCCTTGCAATGCCTCATGGGACTTGTAGCTTCACAACAGCTGGAGGGCCGCCAGTTTGAGACCCCTGGTCTAGATCCTTAAAAATGCTAAATCTTCATGAAGTCAAAGAGTCATACAGTATCTATATGGCTTCATTCTGCACTACAACACCGATCTTGAAAGAATAACCAAGAAAACATTTTGTTTCAGTTACCTGGAAAGCCTGACGAACACAGTGCAATTTCGCCAAAAAGTCCTGGTCATTATAACAACCCAGCAGCTCCGTTCTTTAAAGAAAAAAACAAAACAAAACATACATACATACATGAAGGCTTTAAATATAGAAAAATACTAAAACAGCTCAGTACCATTTTTAACCCTTTCACTGCCAAGACCTACAGAAGTGCCTGCAGGTGGCCAAGTCAGTACGGCGTACGGACCTCATTTCTCCCTCTCCTTTAAGCTTATGGTCACTTTAATGACCATAAGCTTATATCAGAATTGTTCAGCAGACTCTGCTGAACAATTCTATAACTCTATAAACACAGTAGTATAAAAATCAAACAGTCAGATCACTGAATCATTAGAATACTAAAAACAGCGCTGAAATAAAAATATCAAAACATGTAGCCAGAACCACAATTGAAAGTCTCTATGTAGTAGGTGATAGTGAGGACAGTTCAAAGGCTTTTATAGGTGTAGAATCACTGATGTCCTAGCGTGCACCTTTCACCAGAGAGCAAGTAAACGTATTCCACCTCGTGATGCACACTCCCCCAGGGGGTCAAACTCACCAGAAGCCTCTAATAAAAAAGCATTGAGTAAAGGTGTTAATCATCCACTTAAATACTTAGTCCTCATCATCAGCAGGGTTCACTGGCAAAGGGGCTCCAAATATACCATAAAATACAAGCGTGACAGCACATAGCATAATCCTATTTATTTATGTTAAAATCCCCTATACATCAGAGGTCCCCTTAATTCTAACTACGTACATTATATCAAAATTACACAAACAAATAGAATGGTCCAGAGGGCGCTGTTTGACCCCCTGGGGGAGTGTGCATCACGAGGTGGAATACGTTTACTTGCTCTCTGGTGAAAGGTGCACGCTAGGACATCAGTGATTCTACACCTATAAAAGCCTTTGAACTGTCCTCACTATCACCTACTACATAGAGACTTTCAATTGTGGTTCTTGCCACATGTTTTGATATTTTTATTTCAGCGCTGTTTTTAGTATTCTAATGATTCAGTGATCTGACGGTTTGATTTTTATACTACTGTGTTTATGCTATTTTTCTTTTTAAACAGCTGCTCACTACCTTTTTTAATATTTTGAGTATTATATATTTTTTATCTATTTTCTTCAGTTTATGCACTGCACATAGAACTGTGGGATTGATCTGGCGCTGAGTGGGTGTGTTGCAGGCCTCATTATACACCCCTTTTTTCATTAATTCTATAACTCACGGATCAGAGTTATTAACCCCTAAATGTGACTGCCCATTTAGCACCCATGCCGCCACTTCCCTGCCCCCTGCCTCTCCACCCCCGCCACACCCCCATCTAAAACTGCCCCACCCCCACTCTCCTCTCACCTTCACCCCCAGCATTAATTACCCCCCCTCCACCCGATTCGATCCCCCCTGCAAACCCGCCCCCCACAGCCACCATCATTAGCCGGCATCCCTCCTCTTCCACTTCCGCTGGCTTCAGGTGCTGCATGGGGGGGTCCAGATGTGTCCCCCCCCCACGCCAGTCAAATCTCCCCCCAAATGCCACCACACCCCCGATCCATGGCCGCTCCGAGTGGCATCTCTCCTTCCCCTCCCTCCGCCTGCACAGATCTCCGTGATCTGTCATGCTTTGAGAGCGCGGCGGGGAGCGGTGCGGGTAAAGTTGGGGCTTGAGGGGGCTTAGTAAACATGTGTTTACTAAACTCCCCCCTGTAGAAGAGAGGGCACATGTAGCGATCACTACTGATCACTGCTATGTGCCCATTGACACTGACAGCTGATATATTGTAACTGCGAGTGTTAAAATGTATCAGTCTGTCATTTTCTGAACAAATGGAATCTCTATATAGATTCCATTCATTCAAAGTACTGCAGAGAAAAGGGACTATCTTCAGTCCCTTTCTCTGTCCCAAAAAAAAGAGATAAGGGGGTCTGTTTAGACCTTTGATATCTCACCAAAGACCCCCCCCCCCCCAAAAAAAAGAAGAAATTAAAAAAATGACTGTTAAAAATAATAATGTAAAAAGTAAAATTTTTAAAATAAAAACCTGGTAAGACCCCCCCATGTTGACGGTCCCCCCTGCACTCACCCCTCCATGGATACCTCAGCTTCTCCTGCCGGCCAACCCAATCCGCCCTGATTGGCCAGGAGGAGAAGCCGGAAGACGATAACGAATTTTAATTTGCTATTGTTACAAGTGGGTGGGTTTGGGTTCCAATGCTCTGCGCCCGAGCCCAACCTAATTTAAGCCTCAGGCTCTAATCATGTGGCTTAAAAAAAAAAACCCCTAGTGCCCCTAATGGACTGGCCGCTCCTGGTAAAACCCCTTTCACATGGAGCGGACTCAGTCAAGCAGATCCGCCTGCTCAGGGTGGGATCTGTCTGCTGCTCCCCGCTGAGCAGGCGGATGACAGGTCCGTGTCCGCTCCGCTGATGCAAAAAGGACACAGACACAGCTTGCTATTCTCTATGGGGCGGTCAGATGGAAACAGACTGCCTGTCCATTTCCATCGGATCGGATACCATCCGATCCGATCTGCTAGATGGATTGGGAATGGAATCCCCATCCGTCTGTTTTTAGCGGATTGGATCGAATGCAGGCGGGTTTAAACGGACACATGTCCATTTACATCAGCCTCTCCATAGAAGAACAACGGGTGGTCCGATTGGGCCCGCCTGAAAAAACGGACAGGCAGACCCGATTGGTGTGCTTGTGTGAAAGGGGCCTAAGGTCTTTTCCACAAAGGGCATATGCAGTGTACCTTTACAGGGATGCACAGGTGTTCCGTGCATCTCTGTGCAGACAGTCCCACTGATGTAATTTGGGATGTAGCACCTGCACGAACAGAGCCGTTGCTCCCAATTTTACATCCATGTAGGTCCACATGCATGTCCCTGAGCTCACACGGCCTGCATTCAGGGTCATGTACCCACACCCACATGGATGTCAGGTTGGGAACAGCAGCTATGCCCGTGCAGCCATTGCATCCCAATTAACATAAATGGGACTGTCTGTACGGGGATGCACGGAACATATGTGCATCCCTGTGCGGGTAAACATGGCCCTACATGGGCGTACACTTTAGTATGCCACATGTGAATGATGCTTTAGTACTAATTTAGCAGGGATATTGTAAGTTATGTTGTGTTTATGTCCAATATTAATGATTTTAGTTTATTTTTTTTTATGGTTTCAAACAGTTTTTATTAACCACTTGCCGACCGCCGCACGACTATATACGTCGACAGAGCGGCACGGGCAGGCAAAAGGACGTATATGTACGTCCTTGCCTGCCCGCGGGTGGGGGGTCCGATCGGACCCCCCCCCGGTGCCAGCGGCGGTCGGCAAATCTCCCCCGGCGATCGGAGGTGAGGGGGAGGCCATCCATTCGTGGCCCCCCCCTCGCGATCGCTCTCAGCCAATGGGATCATTTCCCTGCCTCTGTATTGTACACAGAGGCAGAGGAAATGATGTCATCTCTCCTCGGCTCGGTATTTTCCGTTCCGGGCCGAGGAGAGAAGACTGCAATGTAAGTGCACCAACACACTACACACAGTAGAACATGCCAGGCACACTAAACACCCCGATCCCCCCCCCGATCGCCCCCCGATCCCCCCCCAATCACCCCCCCCCCCCCTGTCACAAACTGACACCAGCAGGTTTTTTTTTTTTTTTTTTTTTTTTTTTCTGATTACTGTATTGGTGTCAGTTTGTGACATTTACAGTGTTAGGACAGTTAGTATTACCCCCCTGTAGGTCTAGGGTACCCCCCTAACCCCCCCTAATAAAGTTTTAACCCCTTGATCACCCCCCGTCACCAGTGTCGCTAAGCGATCATTTTTCTGATCGCTGTATTAGTGTCACTGGTGACGCTAGTTAGTGAGGTAAATATTTAGGTTCGCCGTCAGCGTTTTATAGCGACAGGGACCCCCATATACTACCTAATAAATGTTTTAACCCCTTGATTGCCCCCTAGTTAACCCTTTCACCACTGATCACTGTATAACTGTTACGGGTGACGCTGGTTAGTTTGTTTATTTTTTATAGTGTCAGGGCACCCGCCGAATAAAGATTTAGCCCCCTGATCGCCCGGCGGTGATATGCGTCGCCCCAGGCAGCGTCAGATTAGCGCCAGTAACGCTAACACCCACGCACGCAGCATACGCCTCCCTTAGTGGTATAGTATCTGTACGGATCAATATCTGATCTGATCAGATCTATACTAGCGTCCCCAGCAGTTTAGGGTTCCCAAAAACACAGTGTTAGCAGGATCAGCCCAGATACCTGCTAGCACCTGCGTTTTGCCCCTCCGCCCGGCTCGGCCCAGCCCACCCAAGTGCAGTATCGATCGATCACTGTCACTTACAAAACACTAAACGCATAACTGCAGCGTTCGCAGAGTCAGGCCTGATCCCTGTGATCGCTAACAGTTTTTTTGGTAGCGTTTTGGTGAAATGGCAAGCACCAGCCCCAGGCAGCGTCAGGTTAGTGCCAGTAGCGCTAACACCCACGCACGCACCGTACACCTCCCTTAGTGGTATAGTATCTGAACGCATCAATATCTGATCCGATCAGATCTATACTAGCGTCCCCAACAGTTTAGGATTCCCAAAAACGCAGTGTTAGCGGGATCAGCCCAGATACCTGCTAGCACCTGCGTTTTGCCCCTCCGCCCGGCCCAGCCCAGCCCACCCAAGTGCAGTATCGATCGATCACTGTCACTTACAAAACACTAAACGCATAACTGCAGCGTTCGCAGAGTCAGGCCTGATCCCTGCGATCGCTAACAGTTTTTTTGGTAGCGTTTTGGTGAACTGGCAAGCACCAGCCCCAGGCAGCGTCAGGTTAGTGCCAGTAGCGCTAACACCCACGCACGCACCGTACACCTCCCTTAGTGGTATAGTATCTGAACTGATCAATATCTGATCTGATCCGATCAGATCTATACTGGCATCCCCAGCAGTTTAGGGTTCCCAAAAACGCAGTGTTAGTGGGATCAGCCCAGATACCTGCTAGCACCTGCGTTTTGCCCCTCCGCCCGGCCCAGCCCAGCCCACCCAAGTGCAGTATCGATCGATCACTGTCACTTACAAAACACTAAACGCATAACTGCAGCGTTCGCAGAGTCAGGCCTGATCCCTGCGATCGTTAACAGTTTTTTTGGTAGCGTTTTGGTGAACTGGCAAGCGCCAGCGGCCTAGTACACCCCGGTCATAGTCAAACCAGCACTGCAGTAACACTTGGTGACGTGGTGAGTCCCATAAGTGCAGTTCAAGCTGGTGAGGTGGCAAGCACAAGTAGTGTCCCGCTGCCACAAAGAAGACAAACACAGGCCCGTCGTGCCCATAATGCCCTTCTTGCTGCATTCGCCAATCCTAATTGGGAACCCACCGCTTCTGCAGCGCCCGTACTTCCCCCATTCACATCCCCAACCAAATGCAGTCGGCTGCATGAGAGGCATTTTCTTTATGTCCTCCCCCTAGTACCCCTACCCAACGAACCCTCCCAAAAAAGATGTCGTGTCTGCAGTAAGCACGGATATAGGCGTGACACCCGCTATTATTGTCCCTCCTGTCCTGACAATCCTGGTCTTTGCATTGGTGAATGTTTTGAATGCTACCATTCACTAGCTGAGTATTAGCGTAGGGTACAGCATTGCACAGACTAGGACACACTTTCACAGGGTCTCCCAAGATGCCATCGCATTTTGAGAGACCCGAACCTGGAACCGGTTACAGTTATAAAAGTTACAGTTACAAAAAAAGTGTAAAAAAAAAAAAAAAAAACACAAACAAAAATATAAAATAAAAAGTAATAGTTGTCGTTTTATTGTTCTCTCTCTATTCTCTCTCTCTCTATTCTCTCTATTGTTCTGCTCTTTTTTACTGTATTCTATTCTGCAATGTTTTATTGTTATTATGTTTTATCATGTTTGCTTTTCAGGTATGCAATTTTTTATACTTTACCATTTACTGTGCTTTATTGTTAGCCATATTTTTGTCTTCAGGTACAGCATTCACGACTTTGAGTGGTTATACCAAAATGATGCTTGCAGGTTTAGGTATCATCTTGGTATCATTCTTTTCAGCCAGCGGTCGGCTTTCATGTAAAAGCAATCCTAGCGGCTAATTAGCCTCTAGACTGCTTTTACAAGCAGTGGGAGAGAATGCCCCCCCCCCCCCCCATCGTCTTCCGTGTTTTTCTCTGGCTCTCCTGTCTCAACAGGGAACCTGAGAATGCAGCCGGTGATTCAGCCAGCTGACCATAGAGCTGATCAGAGACCAGAGTGGCTCCAAACATCTCTATGGCCTAAGAAACCGGAAGCTACGAGCATTTTATGACTTAGATTTCGCCGGATGTAAATAGCGCCATTGGGAAATTGGGGAAGCATTTTATCACACCGATCTTGGTGTGGTCAGATGCTTTGAGGGCAGAGGAGAAATCTAGGGTCTAATAGACCCCAATTTTTTCAAAAAAGAGTACCTGTCACTACCTATTGCTATCATAGGGGATATTTACATTCCCTGAGATAACAGTAAAAATGATTAAAAAAAAAAAAAATGAAAGGAACAGTTTTAAAATAAGATAAAAAAGCAAAAAAATAATAAAGAAAAAAAAAAAAAAAAAAAAAAAAAGCACCCCTGTCCCCCCTGCTCTCGCGCTAAGGCGAACGCAAGCGTCGGTCTGGCGTCAAATGTAAACAGCAATTGCACCATGCATGTGAGGTATCACCGCGACGGTTAGATCGAGGGCAGTAATTTTAGCAGTAGACCTCCTCTGTAAATCTAAAGTGGTAACCTGTAAAGGCTTTTAAAGGCTTTTAAAAATGTATTTATTTTGTTGCCACTGCACGTTTGTGCGCAATTGTAAAGCATGTCATGTTTGGTATCCATGTACTCGGCCTAAGATCATCTTTTTTATTTCATCAAACATTTGGGCAATATAGTGTGTTTTAGTGCATTAAAATGTAAAAAAGTGTGTTTTTTCCCCAAAAAATGCGTTTGAAAAATCGCTGCGCAAATACTGTGTGAAAAAAAAAAATTAAACACCCACCATTTTAATCTGTAGGGCATTTGCTTTAAAAAAATATATAATGTGTGGGGGTTCAAAGTAATTTTCTTGCAAAAAAAAATAATTTTTTCATGTAATCAAAAAGTGTCAGAAAGGGCATTGTCTTCAAGTGGTTAGAAGAGTGGGTGATGTGTGACATAAGCTTCTAAATGTTGTGCATAAAATGCCAGGACAGTTCAAACCCCCCCCAAATGACCCCATTTTGGAAAGTAGACACCCCAAGCTATTTGCTGAGAGGCATGTCGAGTCCATGGAATATTTTATATTGTGACACAAGTTGCGGGAAAGAGACAAATTTTTTTTTTTTTTTTTTTTTTTTGCACAAAGTTGTCACTAAATTATATATTGCTCAAACATGCCATGGGAATATGTGAAATTACACCCCAAAATACATTCTGCTGCTTCTCCTGAGTACGGGGATACCACATGTGTGAGACTTTTTGGGAGCCTAGCCGCGTATGGGACCCCGAAAACCAAGCACCGCCTTCAGGCTTTCTAAGGGCGTAAATTTTTGATTTCACTCTTCACTGCCTATCACAGTCTCGGAGGCCATGGAATGCCCAGGTGGCACAAACCCCCCCCAAATGACCCCATTTTGGAAAGTAGACACCCAAAGCTATTTGCTGAGCGGTATAGTGAGTATTTTGCAGACCTCACTTTTTGTCACAAAGTTTTGAAAATTAAAAAAAGAAAAAAAAAATTTTTTTTTTTGTCTTTCTTCATTTTCAAAAACAAATGAGAGCTGCAAAATACTCACCATGCCTCTCAGCAAATAGCTTGGGGTGTCTACTTTCCAAAATGGGGTCATTTGGGGGGGGTTTGTGCCACCTGGGCATTCCATGACCTCCGAAACTGTGATAGGCAGTGAAGAGTGAAATCAAAAATGTACACCCTTAGAAATCCTGAAGGCGGTGATTGGTTTTCGGGGTCCCGTACGCGGCTAGGCTCCTAAAAAGTCCCACACATGTGGTATCCCCATACTCAGGAGAAGCAGCAGAATGTATTTTGGGGTGCAATTCCACATATGCCCATGACCTGTGTGAGCAATATATCATTTAGTGACAACTTTGTGCAAAAAAAAAAAAAAAAAAAAAAAAATTGTCACTTTCCCGCAACTTGTGTCAAAATATAAAATATTCCATGGACTCAACATGCCTCTCAGCAAATAGCTTGGGGTGTCTACTTTCCAAAATGGGGTCATTTGGGGGGGGTTTGTGCCATCTGGGCATTTTATGGCCTTCAAAACTGTGATGGGTAGTGAGGAGTAAAATCAAAAATGTACGCCCTTAGAAATCCTGAAGGCGGTGATTGGTTTTCGGGGCCCCGTATGCGGCTAGGCTCCCAAAAAGTCCCACACATGTGGTATCCCCATACTCAGGAGAAGCAGCTAAATGTATTTTGGGGTGCAATTCCACATATGCCCATGGCCTGTGTGAGCAATATATCATTTAGTGACAACTTTTTGTAATTTTTTTTTTTTTTTTTTTTTTTTGTCATTATTCAATCACTTGGGACAAAAAAAATGAATATTCAATGGGCTCAACATGCCTATCAGCAATTTCCTTGGGGTGTCTACTTTCCAAAATGGGGTCATTTGTGGGGGTTTTGTACTGCCCTGCCATTTTAGCACCTCAAGAAACGACATAGGCAGTCATAAATTAAAGGCTGTGTAAATTCCAGAAAATGTACCCTAGATTGTAGGCGCTATAACTTTTGCGCAAACCAATAAATATACACTTATTGACATTTTTTTTACCAAAGACATGTGGCCAAATACATTTTGGCCTAAATGTATGACTAAAATTGAGTTTATTGGATTTTTTTTAGAACAAAAAGTAGAAAATATCATTTTTTTTCAAAATTTTCGGTCTTTTTCCGTGTATAGCGCAAAAAATAAAAACGGCAGAGGTGATCAAATACCATCAAAAGAAAGCTCTATTTGTGGGAAGAAAAGGACGCAAATTTCGTTTGGTTACAGCATTGCATGACCGCGCAATTAGCAGTTAAAGCGACGCAGTGCCAATTTGTAAAAAGTGCTCTGGTCAGGAAGGGGGTAAATCCTTCCGGGGCTGAAGTGGTTAAACAATGTACATATTGAACATCATTTTGCATGATATAAGGCAATACAACAATTACGCATGAGAGATTTGGATATCTTATGGACACAGACTGATCTCTTGGTTTATAGTCAACGCATTCAAAAAGAAACGTCAATTCCCATAGGTTGATGAGCGTCGACTTTGAGTTGGGCCGTTAGGTTGCATTTAAGAACTTAAGATGCTGATTCTGTGCAGGTTTCTGTGGCTCGCAGCCATCTGTCCCAAATTTTATTGTATTGCACCCTCTGTTGATATATATGAATTTTTTGTAGGGTAGTATATTATTTATGTCTGCCTTCCAGTCATTAAAGCTAGGGGGTAATGGTCTCATCCATTGTCTGCCAATAATTTTCCTGGCCGAGAACAGCGTTTCCTGCAAGAATGTCTTGGTAAATTTATGCATATCAGTGTCAGGGAATATCCCCAACAAGCATTGTTTGGGATCTAGGGTCAGGGGGGAGCCCATAGTATCGTGCAGGAAATCCACAATCTGCTTCCAGAAACCCTGGAGTAGTGGGCATGCGGTTACATATCAAGCATGTTGTGGGGTGTCCCTGCCGAAATGAAGCCATTCTTGAAGGAGTGAGATATGCTTGGTGTAGAATATATATCTGGGATAGTCTATCGGAAAGTTTAGGGGAGACAGCAGGAATCGGGTGCTTCACTCCATTCTTCGTCCTCTAGTGCTCCCACCTCCCTTTCCCAGCTCAGTTTAACATCATAGGCTAATTGAGTAGATGAAGGGGTAATGAGCATGCTATAAAAGTCGGAGTTTAATTTTTGTGGGTCTGTGCCTTTAACCACTGCCATAATGGCATTAGAGGTGGGCTGTGGGAGGGATTGAGGGAACTGAGAATGTACGGCATGTCGGACCTGTAGGAATCTAAAAAACATGAAATCTGGAAGCATGAATGTATTTGAGGTCATCAAAAGTTTTAGGTTCACCATTTGAAAGTATGTGGTATAAGTAGTATATGCCTCTTGTGCTCCAGATCTCCGTATTCGAGATCTGCTCTAATTCCAAGAGTGACTTATTGTGCCAGAGGGGAGTGAAGTCATTGTGTTTGGGAATCCCTAATTTATATCACCTATAATGCGGTTTCCTTCAGAACCATCTCCAACAGAGCCCACTGCGATCGCACAAAGTGGGTCTGAGGTCAGTTGTGTCCACGTTGGGCACAGAAGTGTACTGAATCTCACTCTATCCATTTTGTCTATGTGATAGAACTGAGATAGAAAAGAGGCAAGATAGTATAGATTAAATTCAGGGAGGGCTGTTCCGCCTAGATCAGTGGGATTTTAGAGAATCCTCCAGGCGAGTTTGTGTCTGTTGGTACCCCAAATTAATGGTTTGAGCAAAGCTTCTATGGACTTAAAATATTTCAGGGGCATATATACTGGCGTATGTCATAGTATATATAGTATTTTGGGCAACAATACCATTTTTAGAACATTAATGCGTCCCCATACGCCTAGTGGAAGACTGGCCCGTATTTGAATTTTGGATTTGATTAGGGTAAATAGAGGTTCTATGTTAAGGGGTATATAATCAGCTGGGGTTCAAGAGACAGATATTCCCAAATATTTAATAGTGTTTACTCGCTGCAACGGTAGTTGTTCCTATACTCTGGGAGGGGGAAAGCTATCAATGGGTAGTAGAGCTGCACGATTCTGGATAAAAATAGGATTTTTTAAAACAGCTTACCTGTAAAATCCTTTTCTTTCGAAGGACATCACGGGACACAGAGCCACAGTAATTACTGATGGGTTATATAGGTATCACTGGTGATTGGACACTGGCACACCCTATCAGGAAGTTCAACCCCCTATATAATCCCTCCCCCTTGCAGGGATACCTCAGTTTTGTAGCCAAGCAATATAGTGTATTAGAAGAGGGGTGGGACCTCTGTGTCCCGTGATGTCCTTCGAAAGAAAAGGATTTTACAGGTAAGCTGTTTTAAAAAATCCTATTTTCTTTCTCGAACATCACGGGACACAGAGCCACAGTAATTACTGATGGGATGTCCCAGAGCAATGCTACCTGGGGGGGGGGGAACCACGACCAAGTAGGGTGCAATCAGACCTGAGGACCCTGTACTGCTGCCTGCAGCACACTACGCCCAAAGGCGATATCCTCATGCCTTCTCACATCCACCTGATAGAATCTGGTGAATGTATGAACTGAAGACCAGGTTGCGGCCTTGCAAATTTGAGCCATAGAGGCCCGGTGATGCACTGCCCAAGAAGCACCAATAGCCCTTGTGGAATGTGCCCTGATCTGAAACGGAGGAATCTTCTGTTTCAAACCGTAAGCTTGAATGATCAACTGTCGAATCCATTTAGAAATGGTAGCTTTTGACGCTGCCTGTCCTCTATTGGGACCCTCTGGCAGCACAAACAAAACATCCATCTTGCGGATCTGAGTAGTTGCCCCTAGATAGGCCTTAACTGCTCTTACTACATCCAACGAATGTAGAGATCTCTCTTCCGGAGAACAGGGATCTGGAAAAAAGGAAGGTAGAACAATGTCTTGGTTTAAATGAAAATCAGAAACCACCTTCGGTAAAAAACTAGGATGAGGGCGTAGTACCACTCTATCCTTGTGTATAATCAAATAAGGCTCCTTACAGGAAAGAGCTGCTAATTCTGATACTCTTCTAGCAGAAGAGATGGCCACCAGAAAAATTAATTTCCTTGTCAACAAGACCAAAGGAATCTGACTTATTGGTTCAAAAGGCCGTTTCTGTAACACAGCCAGGACCAAATTCAAGTCCCAGGGGTTTAGGGGCGCTTTAACCGGAGGATTAAGACGCATCATCCCCTGCATAAAGTTTCGGACCAAAGAATGCGAAGCAAGTGGCCGCTGAAATAATACTGATAAAGCAGAGACCTGGCCCTTGATGGTACTCAAGGCCAGCTTCATCTCTAATCCCATCTGTAGAAAATCAAGGATTCTACCTATGACATATTTCCTGGGATGCCAACCTCTGGATTCACACCAGGTTATATAAGCTTTCCAGACTCTATGATAAATCATCCTGGAAGCTGGCTTCCTTGCATTAATCAAGGTAGATATGACAGGACCTGAGAGCCCACGACTCTTCAGAACGTGGGTCTCAATAGCCAAACCGTCAAATTTATCGTTTGTAAGGCAGGATGGAACACTGGACCTTGAGATAACAGGTCTGGGCGTTCCGGTAGTGTCCACGGGGAACCTACCGTCATCCTTACTATTTCTGCATACCAAGTCCTTCTGGGCCAAGCGGGGGCCACCAGAAGTACCGACTTCCTTTCCTGCCTGATCCTGCGAAGGAGTCGTGGTAGTAGCAGAATAGGCGGGAATGCGTAAATCAGTGAGAACCGATGCCACGGAATCACCAATGCATCCGTCCCGCATGCAAGAGGATCTTTTGTCCTTGCCACAAATCTGTCTATCTTTTTGTTGAATCGGGATGCAAAGAGATCTACATCTGGAACCCCCCATCTTTGGCATATGGCCCAAAAGACGTCGGGATGCAGAGACCATTCCCCTGGAAGTAACTGCTGGCGACTTAGATAGTCCGCCTGCCAATTCTCTATTCCCGGGATGAAAACTGCCGATATGCATGGCACATGCATCTCTGCCCAGACTAAGATCTGGTTCACCTCTTTTTGAGCAGCTCGGCTCCGGGTGCCTCCCTGATGATTGACATAAGCCACTGCTGTGGCATTGTCGGACTGGATCCTGACCGGACAACCCTGTAGCCTGATAGTCCAGGCTTTTAGAGCTAGATGTATCGCCCGGATCTCCAGAATGTTGATGGGTAAGGTCCTCTCTGTCTTGGACCATACTCCTTGGACCGCAGCCTGTTCCAGAACTGCTCCCCAACCTGACAGACTGGCATCTGTTGTTACCACCGTCCAGGTAACCGGTAGAAAGGATTTCCCCTTCTGCAGGTTTTCGGGTATGAGCCACCAATTGAGGCTCTGACGCACCGCATGCGACAGGTGCATCGGAAAGTCTAATGCCTGAACCTTCTTGTTCCAGGTCGACAGAATACTGTGTTGCAGCATTCTTGAGTGAAACTGAGCATAGGGAACTGCTTCGAATGAAGACACCATCTTCCCTAGTAGCCTCATACAAAGGCGGACTGAGGGACCCTTCTTGGTCCTTACTGTCAGAATCAGCTCTCTCAAAGCAGTGATCTTTGCCTGGGTAGAAATATTTTCTCCTGGCTTGTATGTATAATCAGACCTAAATATTCCAGTCTTCTTACTGGTTTTAGGAAAGACTTTTCTAAGTTGAGGATCCAACCCAGGTGTTCTAGATACCTGACCGTGGTCCTCAAGTTTCCATTCAAAGAGGCTACCGACCGGTCTATCAAGAGCAGGTCGTCTAGGTATGCTATGACAGCTATACCCTGAGCCCTTAATCTGGCCAGAGGAGGAGCCAAGATCTTTGTGAACACTCGAGGTGCAGTGGCTATCCCAAAGGGCAGAGCCATAAACTGGAAATGGCGCCCTCCTACCTCGAAGCGCAGAAACTTCTGATGAGCAGGAAAAATGGGCACATGCAGATATGCATCTCTGATGTCTATTGATGCCAGAAATTCTCCTCCCTGCAGGGTGGGAACTACTGTTCGAATTGATTCCATGCGGAAGGATTGAATCCTTAGGAATCGGTTCAGATCCCTTAAGTCCAAAATGGGCCTGACATCCCCATTTGGCTTTTGGACCGTAAAAAGGTTGGAATAGAAGCCCAATCCCTGGTCCTTTGCGGGAACTATCATAATGACCTCCTGCGACAAAAGTCGCTCTAACGCTAGAAGGAGCGACTGCTTCTTCTCTGGGTCTCTGGGAACATTTGATCTGAGGAACCGAGGAGAAGGGAATTCCTGAAACTCCAGCTTGTACCCTAAGGTTACCGTGGAGACTACCCATCTGTCCTGGAAGTCCTCCTGCCAGAGCTCTGAGAATTGTCGCAGTCTTCCCCCCACTCGAGTGAGCGGGGTGCCCCCTCATGCAGAGGTCTTAGTGTTTTGCCTAGTAGGCTTCTTTCCCCAGGACTTCTTTTGTCCCTGGGGTTGACTCTTGTCTCTGGACCCCGATGGAGGCGGCCGTCGAGACTGCCTGGAGGCTGAAGCCCCCGGCGCTGGGGAAAGAGTCCGTTTGAAAGAGGGACGCTTACTCTTCTTCTTGACAGGTAAGAGAGTGCTTTTCCCACAAGAGATTCTCTTGATATAGTTATCCAAGTCCTCTCCAAACAACCTTGCACCACGAAATGGAAACCCAGCCAGTAGCTTCTTACATGGTGCTTCGGCTGACCAATTTTTCAACCATAGGATTCTACGTATATGCACCAACCCCAGTGAAAGACGGGAGGTTTGCACGATAGAATCTCTAATGGCGTCAACCACAAAGCATAAGGCCGCTGGAAGGTTAGCAAACCCCTGGGCCTGCTGTTCAGGTAATACTTTGATGACCTGCTTAACATGGTCTCTTAAGTATTGACAGACTCCAATCGCTGCTATTGCAGGTTGGGCCACTGATCCTGCGAAGGAGAAAACATCCTTCAATAGGGATTCCATCCTTTTATCTACAGGATCCCTGAGCATCTGAGCATTGTCTACAGGACAAGTCAGGCTATTATTTATTGAGGAAATGGCGGCATCAATAGCCGGAATTTCCCACATTTTAATAAACTTTTCTTCCATCGGATAAAGTGTTGAAAACTTTCTCGGCGGAAAAAAACGTTTGTCTGGGTGATCCCACTCAGAATAAATAAGCTTTTCAAGTAAAGTATGAACAGGAAAAGCATGTGCTGCTTGGAAAGGTTTCAGTGACCCCAAAGCAGAAGAGGATTCTTTAGCAGTTTCAGGTATGGGCAACTTAAATGTGGAGCGGACCAATCCAGTGAGGATCTGCACTAAGACTTTCTCCTCTTGGGAAGTCGCAGAGGGTCCCTCTCCACCTGAATCCTCCGAAGAGGAATCATCCATCCCATCCCGATCCTCTGAAAGGGATTCATCTCCTTTATGCCAGAGCTCCTCTGTCTGAGGGTCTTGGGGAACAGAGGAAAGCCTAGTGCGTTTTCTTCCACTGAGTGAAGACGTAATCACGGCCATTAATCTTTCCTCTAGACCATTAATGGTTGAGGAAAAAACCTCTTGTGTAATATATACAGGGGCTGAAGTGCCAGAAGCAGGTGTAGCCCCTGACCCCGATGGCTCTCCCTGGCTAGCCGTCCCTGGCCCATCTTTAGGGGGGAAGGATGCTGCCGACAGGGGGCCCTCAGAACCTGAACGAGATCCCCTAGTGTCTCTGGTTCCTGGGGTGCTTGAACCTCTTCTACCCATAGTGCAAAGCAACAAGGTGTGAGGTATACAAATGAACACTGTCCGCTGAGCGATGTAGTCTGGCTAAAAGCCTTGCTACCCAATGCTCAGTCTGGTGTTACTTCAGTAAATGCTGCCTAGGAGAATGCCTGTGTCCCACCTTACATGCGACCGTCAGCTCTGTGTCTCTCAGAAGGCTGAGTGCACCTGTACAGAGTGCCTTTAATAGCCTGCAGCTGGCCTGAGTGGGAGTCTAAACACTCTGTGCTGACATCCCGCCCCCTCCTCTACCGCCCCCCCCCCCCCCTCGAGTTTTGAAAAAAACGAGCGCTTCCCGCACTGCCGACTCTCCTGTCATGCTCTGGAGAAAAGGCTGGGGATGGGGGGGAGGGAGACTGGTAACAAGATTTGCCTGAACGGCTATCTTCAGAGATGGTGGCCATTAGGCCACAGAGCCCGGGTGGTATAACCACTTTCTAGACCCCTGTGGCCCCTCTCTAGCCTGGGGGGGAACATTCAAACATGAGAAATCCCCCTTTCCACCTTACCTGCTTGCAGCCTGCTTTGAGATGCTGGCACATAATCAGCACTGAACACCTGAGACAGTCAGTCAGCATGTGTAGGTTTGTGCTCTTGGCAGCCCCCGGTGGTCACAATAGGCATAGCATGCATTTACCTTAAAGGAGAAAAGCCACTAGAACTCAAAAATTCTGTGGAATCTCCTCTTACCTTATCCAGCCGCAGGGTGCTGTTTACACAGACCCAATCTTCACCTCTCACGGTGGGCTCCGTTTGAAAAAACCGTCAGAGACTGGGGCCCCCATCAGTAGGGGGATCCAACAGTTCTGGGACCGTAAAGCACCTCGCCAGAAATTAGGAAGTTTAAAGCCATTTTCTGATCTGCGGGGTCCAGCTCTCTAAAAAGAGAAGCATTACGGGTAAAACCTCGTTTCTTCGGACACGAGGCCCGGGTACCATTCAATTCGGCCATGAAAAGACACTTTGAATGGATCCGGTTCGCCTGGCTTGCCCCAGTATAGGATCTTAGGATATTCCCTTTGGAGCTCAGCACAGGACATCTTTACACGTCCATCACCTAAGACACTGGCGTAAAAACTGAGGTATCCCTGCAAGGGGGAGGGATTATATAGGGGGTTGAACTTCCTGATAGGGTGTGCCAGTGTCCAATCACCAGTGATACCTATATAACCCATCAGTAATTACTGTGGCTCTGTGTCCCGTGATGTTCGAGAAAGAAATGAGAATCACAATTTTTTTGCTTTGAAGATAGATCACGATTCTCTCACGATTCTCACGGCGTAACATCTTACACATTAAACAAAAAAATTGGGCTAACTGTACTGTTTCGTTTTTTTTTTTTTTATTCATTGAAGTGTATTTTTCCCAAAAAATTGTGTTTGAAAGACCACTGTGCAAATACAGTGTGACATAAAATATTGCAACAATCGCCATTCTATTCCCTAGGGTCTCTGCTAAAAAAATATATATAATGTTTGGGGGTTCCAAGTAATTTTCTAGCAAAAAAATCAGATTTTAACTGTAAGAAACAAGTGTCAGAAAAAGGTTTAGACTTTAAGTGGTTAAACTTCCTGCATTTAAACACAGAAGTTTTATCCCTTTGATCTAAGACTGAAGAGTTACAATGTTAAAAACTTGGCAGACTGCCAGAGTGAGCAGAGAACTCAATACTTGTTATATGAAAGAATCGGGAAACTATGTAATACAGATCGTCAGGGGGGTTGAATCGATAATGGGTAGGATTTGGGATTTTTCCAGAGAATGAATCGAATCGTTCTATCGTCTGCAGTGCAGCTTGGAGAGAGGAGTCAGAGTCAGCCAAATACAACAACGAGTCATCTGCATACTGACTAATTTTTTCTGTTAAATATCCTAAGCAAAGACTGTGAATCTCTGTGTTTTTCCTGATGGCTATGACGAGAGGTTCAGCTGCCAGAGCATATAATTGTGGGGATAACGGGCAGCCTTGTCTCGTGCCTCTGGTTAGGCCAAATGTCTGAGAAGGTCAGCCGTTAGCCACCACTTTAGCCGTCGGGGCCAGATACAAAAATTGAATCCATATAATAGAGTTAGGTCCAAATCCAAACCCTGTCAGACATTTCCAAAGATATCGCCACTCCACCGAATAAAATACTTTGGCCGTGTCTAAAATCACCACAACTCGTGAACCAAGATTTTCGTGTATAGCTTTCAGGTTGATGTATAACTTTCTCAGATTAAAGGAGGTATAACGACCCGGCATGAAACGTGCTTGGTCAGCATGCATTAGGTTTAATATAACATGGTTGAGGCGAAGGGCAAGGACTTTGGCTAATAGTTTAATGTCAACTTGTAATAGTGAAATAGGTCGGCAGGATTCAGGATAACCTGGGTCTTTTCCTGGCTTAGGTATGAGGACTAGGATTGCCTCACTTATGAAGGGGGTAATGTAAACGTCTCAAAAAGGTGGTTATATAGGGCTAACAATTTAGGGGTGAGTACCTCACTATATTGTGAGTAAAATTCTACAAGTAACCCATCTGAACCCGGAGACTTGGATCTGGCAAAACTAGCAATCGCAGTTATTTCGACGGTCGTGAGGGGTGCCTCTAGCATGTCAACTTGGTCATCTTTTAGTTGTGGAAAATTGATTCCCTCCAACAAATGATTCATCGGTTCGTCATCGGTATACACCCGAGATGTGTATAACTTCGCAAAAAAATCCCTGAATCTGGCAGTGACAGCAGAAGGTTCTGTAATCTGCTCCACGTTGGGGCCATGTAATGAGATAACGATCGGGGGCCTATCCTCTCTGTGGACCACATATGCAAGCAGTTTACCTGCTCTCTCTCCGTGCACAAACAGCTTTTGCCTAGAGAAAAACGGAGTTACTTACCGGTAACATCCTTTTCCAGGAATCTTTCAGGACAGCACCATAGAGAGACACCGGCTCCTCCCCTCTTAGGAAACACCGCCTTCCAATTCAATATTTAAATCTCATCCTCCCAACGGCCCCTCAGTTCTTCACGAGTTCCTCCGGCCAGCTGGGGAGACACAAGAATACGTCATACAAATCTTTATCTTACCTGACGTTCTCATGCGATGAGTTCTCATAGATAATCAAAAACCTGGGTGGGTACTAGTGCTGTCCTGAAAGATTCCTGGAAAAGGATGTTACCGGTAAGTAACTCCGTTTTTCCCCATTCATCTTTCAGGACAGCACCATAGAGAGGATAAGCGAGCACCTTACCTTAGGGAGGGACTACTGCCTGCAGCACCTTACGCCCAAAGGCTTGGTCTTTGGCTGACAGCAGGTCCAATCTGTAATGCTTCACAAACGTGGAAAAACTGGACCACGTTGCTGCTCTACAGATCTGCTCCGGAGAAGCACCAGCCCACTCTGCTTGAGAAGTTGCCACTGCCCTGGTGGAATGTGCTTTAATACCCTCCGGGGGCTTCAAACCCCCGATTACATAGGCCTGGCTAATGGCCAACCTTAACCATCTGGCTATTGATCGTCTAGAGGCTTTGAACCCTTTCCTAGCCCCTGAAAACAATACAAAAAAAGAATCGGATTTTCTAAACTGTTTTGTACTATCTAAGTACTGAAGGACGCACCTTCTAACGTCCAGTTTGTGAAAAATATGCTCCTGTTCCCTCACAGGATTCGAACAGAAGGTAGGTAAAATAATTTCCTGGCCCCTATGAAAACTAGAGGCCACTTTTGGTAAAAAGGCCGGATCCGTTTTAAAAATCAAACGGTCCGGAAAAACCTGAAAAAAAGGCGCCCTAATAAAAAGGGCTTCGAGTTCACTTACTCTCCTTGCTGTGGTGATCGCCACCAAAAACACAGTTTTGAGGGTGATCAACTTCAAGGTACAGGATTCCAATGGCTCAAAAGGATCCCCTGTAAGAGACTGTAAAACTAAGGAAAGATCCCACACTGGGAATGGGGAACTTTTAACAGGCCTCTGTCTGCCTAAAGCTCTAAAAAACCTAGCTACCCAAGGATCTATAGCTAGCGGCTTTTCCAGGAAAACGCTTAGTGCCGATACTTGTCCTTTCAAGGTGCTAAGGGCTAATCCTTTGTCCGCTCCTGCCTGCAGAAACTCTAATACTGCTACAGAACTTCGTACATCGAAGGAGCTTTCTGTGCACCAACTGTTAAAGCGTTTCCACACCTTTAGGTAAATGGCTTGCGTCTCTCTTTTCCTGCAATTTAGGAGAGTTGTCACTAGCCGATCCGAGAAACCTTTGCCCTTTAGCAATTCTTCCTCAGTAGCCACGCTGCGAGGTTCCATCGCTCCACCTGAGGGCAACAGATTGGACCCTGAGAGAGAAGATCCTCCCGGATAGGCAGAATCCAGGGAGGCTCCACTGTCAGACTCTTCAAGAGGGAGAACCACGGCCTCCTTGGCCAGTGTGGTGCGATCAGAATGAGGGTTGTGTCTTCTGACCGAAATTTTCTCAGAACTGCTGGAATCATTACGGGAGGGGGGAAGGCATAACACTTTGAGAAACGCCAGCTCTGAGCTAGTGCATCCACCCCGGCTGCTCCGTCCCATCTGTTTAGGGAAAAGAACAGACGAGCTTTCGTATTCGCCTTTGAGGCGAAGAGATCCACGGAGGGGACCCCCCACTTCCGAGTAATCATCTCGAAGATGTCCTGGTTCAAGACCCAGTCGCCTTCCTTCAGCATTTTTCTGCTCAGAAAATCTGCTACGTGGTTCTGCTCCCCCTTCAGATGTATTGCAGAGAGAGAGAGAATGCTCCCTTCGGCCCACCTGAGGATGGATTCTGCCAGACCCCACAAGGATCTGCTCCTGGTTCCCCCTTGCCTGTTGATGTAGGCCACTGCTGATGAGTTGTCCGAACGGACCCTCACATGCTGCCCCAGGAGTTCTCTCTGAAAAGCTCTGAGAGCCAACTCTATTGCTCTCAGTTCCCTCCAGTTCGAGGACTTCTTTGCGTCTTCTTTTTCCCAGGTGCCTTGCATCATCTGGGAATCTAGGTGTGCTCCCCACCCTGTGCCGCTCGCATCGGTCGTAACCGTTCTGGACACTGGAAGAACCCACTCCAGGCCCTGTGAGAGATTGGACCCTTTCCTCCACCACCAGAGGGACCTTTTGACCTGACTTGGCACAGATATAAGGGAGTCCAGAGATGCTGGACTGTGGTCCCAGACACTCAGAATAAACAGCTGTAGGGGGCGAAAGTGCAGCCCTGCCCACTGAACTGCCGGAAGCGTGGAAGTCAGTAAGCCCAGTGCTGACATTGCTTTCCTTACTGAGATCTGACTGCTGCCCTGGAGCAGTAATATTGCTCTGTCCACCTTCTGGATTTTTTTCTGCTGGAAGGAACACTTTTTGTTTTGTCGAATCCAGTACATAGCCCAGGAAGGTGACCTTTTGGGCCGGAACCAACTGGATTTTTCCAGGTTCAAGAGCCATCCCAGGTTTTCTAAGCTGTCTCTTGCTACCTGAAGATCCTGGTACAACTGCTCCGGGGAAGGAGCAAACAGGAGTAGGTCGTCCAGGTACGCGACTACAGAGATGCCTCTGAGCCGCAAGAAAGCCAGGACCTCCACCATCACTTTGGTGAAGATGCGGGGGGAAGAGGATAGTCCAAAGGGGAGTGCTTTGAACTGTAGATGAAACGTTCCTTCCCCAGTTTTCACCGCCAGTCTGAGAAACCTCTGGTAACTTTCTGTGACTGGAATGTGCAGATAAGCGTCCTTTAAGTCTATTGACGCCATGAAGCAATTTGGGGGAAGAAGCGCTTTCACCGAATAGACAGAATCCATCCGGAATTTCCTGTAGGTAATTGAGACATTCAGAGGCTTCAGATTCATGATAAGCCTGAATTTTCCCGAAGGCTTGCGGACCACAAAAATGTGGGAGTAAAAGCCTCTGCCTATCTTCTCTACAGGAACCCTCACTATCACCTTTTGTTCCTCTAACTCCTGTAGGGAGGATAGAAGAGCTGACGCTTTCTCTGCACACCTTGGCAGCTCGGTGACCAGAAGTCTGTGCTGAGGAGGTTCTGAGAACTCTAGCTGGTAACCTCTTCTTATGATCCCTAACACAAACTGGTTGGAGGTGATCATCTCCCATTGTGGGAGGAAGGCCCCCAATCTTCCTCCCACCGTGGTTACCCCGTCATTGGGTCTTCTTGGGCTGTTCAGGAGGGCGAAAAATCGCCCCTCCCCGCCCCTTGCCCTTCTGCCCCCAAGCTTTTTTCTGCCGCTCTCCTTTTGGGGTTTCAAACTTTCTCTGAGGGCGAAACTTTCTTTTAGCCTGCTCCCCAAACTTCTTTTTAATGGGAAAGGCCTTTTTCTTATCGGCCGTCCGGTCTAAAACGGTCTCTAAACCTGGGCCAAACAAGAGATCTCCTGTGAGGGGAATTCCACAGAGTTTAACTTTAGACGCGCTGTCTCCTTGCCACGTCTTAAGCCATAGGGCCCTTCGAGCCGAATTAGTGAGGGCTGAAGACCTTGCAGACATGCGCACTGATTCGGCGGAAGCGTCCGCAATATACGCTACACCCTTAAGTAGCATGGGAAAGGAAGCCAAAATAGTCTCTTTTGGCGTTCCTGCCTCAATATGCGCCTTTATCTGCGTAAGCCAATATTCCATATTGCGGGCCACTACTGTGACCGCCATGGCAGGCTTAAGGTTTCCCTGTGACGAATCCCAGGACTTCTTTAAGAGAGAGTCCATCATTCTGTCCATGGGGTCTGCAAGAACCCCCATGTCCTCGAAGGCCAGATCTGTTTGCCTGGAAACCTGAGAAAAAGCAGCATCCAGCCTAGGGGTCTTATTCCAGACTAGAGACTCCCCTTCTGAAAAAGGAAACCTTCGCTTCAAAGCCCTTGAAAAGAAAGGTTTTCTCTCAGGATCTTTCCATTCATTCTTTATGGCCTCAACCAATACATCATGGACTGGGAAATCCTTCCTTTTTTGTTCCCCAAGACCTTTGTACATTTGGTCATGGAGCGATAACACCTTCTTTTCTTCCTGAATTCCCAAAGTGGTGTGAATAGCTCCCAAGAGCTCCTCCACTTCGTCCAGGGAAAGCTTATAGCGAGAAGTTTTTGTGGATTCCCCATCCACCTCCTCCACATCCGATTCCCTTTGAGAATCTGAAGCGGTGCTATCTGGCTCCTCCTCAATTTCCACTCTGGAGCCCCCTGGTCTCTCTCCACTAACAGAGGGAGTATCCACTGGGCTAGGTGTAACACTCTGCTGCACTGGTAAAGGACTGCTTTGGGCTTGCGGCAACTGGAAGCTAGAAAAGAGTGCCTTAAAGGACTGAAAGGTGCTAGAAAGCTCTTTGACGGATGCAGCAAGATCTGTACCCTGTTCTGCTGCCTGTTCCCTGACTAATCCATCAATGCACTCCTTGCAAAGTGCCTTGGTCCAGGATTCCCCCATACTAACTCTACAAGAGGGGCATTTTTTCTTTGAACCATGAGGCGACTTGCTTTTCTCTGTGGCTTTCTGAAAAAGAAAGAGAGAGAGTCGCCATAAATGCCCAATCCCACCAGTGCTTTTACAGAGGACCACCAGGAGTGCCCCCCCCAGGACCAACCACCACCAGGGTCCCAGACACACTCCCCTTCCCCCCCGACCACCAGTGAGGGGAGAACACCCGTGAAGCTATCGGGATTTAGGTAAGGGAACACCACCCCAGGGTTCCACTTACCTTAGCATGGCTGGTGCTACTGTCTCCTGGAGCAGTTCTAGAGACCTCTGTCTCAGACATGTCCGCTGAGGATGGTGGTCGATCGTTTCCCCCGACAGCTGACTCTACAGCAAAGCAAGAGGGTCGCACCAGCCGAACGCTCGGTCCGTTTTATTTCCCCGCGTCCGGAACCGGAAGACGCGGAATCGTCGGAAGTGCCCGCCCTCGCCGGAACTGACGTCACCCGTCATCCGACCCGGCCATAGAGCTTCAAACGCTGGCTGCTTGAACAAGCAGGAGAGACTCAGGCACTTCCCACAGCGCCCCCTGGGCAGAAGAAACACGGACCTCCTCAGCTGTCTCTTTCCCCAAGAGAGGCTGAGGCGCGCCAATTCAGTTTTAAAAACAGGTAAGTATGGCTTCCCCAGCCTTTACCTAACTGAACAAACAATAGTAGAGGAAAAGAGCTAGAGAGACCCGACTCCCCCTCTTCCTCACACAAAATCTTTGGCTTCAGTCTCCCTGACTGATCCGCCACGGTTCCCAAGCAGTGTCTCCCCACCGGAGGAAACACCTGAACTGAGGGGCCGTTGGGAGGATGAGATTTAAATATTGAATTGGAAGGCGGTGTTTCCTAAGAGGGGAGGAGCCGGTGTCTCTCTATGGTGCTGTCCTGAAAGATGAATGGGGAAAAATAGATTTTGCCTGGCTGTCTCATACTGCAATTGATTTACCACGCTGGTTTGTCAGAGTAAGTCAGCCTGAGCAGGAGAGGGATCAGATGCATAAAAGTTGTTTAGAGGAGGATAGTTCCTTTACCGCCTTGTCAAATGCAGTAGCTGAATCAGCATTCAGTCTGTTAATGTGTGAGGTCAGGGTCATACGAACATACATTTTAAAGGATTCCCAGACTGTGGTTGGAGAAGCAGATCTATCTATCTGTCGGCGGTATTGATTTAGTTTTGCCAAGGTGACCTTTTGAGTCTTAGGTGGAGACATAGTAGGGCCAGACGGGGGATCTTCCCTAAGGTAGTTCGGGTCAAACAGGATATCCCTGGGTCACAGGATTACCGAGTTTGCAGGATTAATAGATGGAACTTCTCTCACGTGCGTCCTACTCCATGATTCGTCAGGCCACACTTCCCGATTTTAGTGTACTTTTAGTGAAAATAGCGATATGATGAACATTTGCCCAATTATTGCGGGGCCCAAAGAATCAGTAGCACTTTTTTTTATTCTACAGGTCATGTGCTTTTAGAAAATGTCTAGTTTGAGGGGTCTTTCCAAATTGTGAAAGCTGTAAGTGAAAAATTAAAAACCTCTAGATTTTTAGAGAAATACTTTTGATTTTCACCATTTTGCAAAAAGGCGCAATTTAAAATTTACAAATATTTTTTATTTATTAACTCCATACAGGTTAAGCTTTTATATTTAGTAGGGATTTAGCAGGAATTTTGTAAAATTAGATGTGTTTTTATCGACTAATAATGGATTTAGTGTAATTTTTGCGAATATATTGGTTTGATAAACATTTGCACAAATACTGTGGGGGTCTAAAAAAAAACAATAGCTTTTTATTCTAGAGGTCATATGCTTTCAGAAAATATATGGTTTTGGGGGTCTTTCACAAATTCTGAAAGCTATAAAAGGGAAAAATGAAAACCTTCAGATTTTTAGAGAAATTTGAATATTTACATTTTTGCATACGTTCGATTTTCACCATTTTGCAAATAGGTGCAATGTAAAAGTTACAAATATTTGTTATTTATTATTCATTAGCGCAATACAGGTTAAGCTTTTATATTTAGTAGGAATTTTGTAAAATTTGCTGTTTTTTATCTGCTAATGGTTTTAGCGTATTTTTTGCAAATATATTGGTTTGATAAACATTTGCGCAAATACTGCTGGGTCTAAAAAAAAATCAGTATTCTACTGAATATGCGCTTTCAGAAAATAGATGGTTTGGGGGGGTCTTTCACAAATTCTGAAAGCTATACGCGAAAAAATAAAAAAGCAAAAGGAAAAATTGCAAAAATGGTCTGGCCACTTGAGTGTACAAAATGGAGCACAGGGTCTGGCAGCGAAAGGGTTAAATCAGGCTGACTATGTGGGAAAGGCAGCAAAAAGGGTGTTTCAACATCACCAGCAAGTGTGTACCAACACCTGCAGATTAATAACAAAAGAACGCTGAAAAGACAAACTACAAGATAAAAAGCTGAAATGCTCTGCAGGTAGGTTCTGCTTTCTGCATGCAACTGAAGGTTTCATTTTGACTATAATATTTTTCTTTTCCAACAAATAATCTAAAATACAAACATGTCCTGGTTAATTAAGAGTTAGACCCCTTTCACACTGACAGCACGGGGCCTCGGCTGAGACCTGTACGAAGCCAGATTCGGCTCCGATCGGGTCTCCGATGTAAAAACCTGGAAGCAACACAATGGGAAATTTCCTCTTGTGGGACTCTAAAAGGCAGGAGTCTTCAAACAGTAATGTATCAAAAAATAATGTATTTTTATTGTCAAAAATTAAAACATGACAAAGATAAGAGATGGATGCCAGTAAAATCAGTCTGTGTGGGGTTACTTGTATTGTTGTAAACAGACATGTATACTCCTTCTCTTACCACTATCTGATTTTACTGGCATCCATATCTTATCTTTGTCATGTTTTAATTTTTGATAATAAAAATACATTATTTTTGATACATTACTGTTTGAAGACTCCTGCCTTTTAAAGTCCCACAAGAGGAAATTTCCCATTGTGTAGTCGTATAGGGATGTGGGCAAGGTGTCTTATTCCACCAAGCTCTTGTCACTACCACCAATTAAACCTGGAAGCAACGTCACTTCCGGTTTACTCAGCGGTCAATGGCGCCGATTTAAAAAAAAGTACTCATACAATATACATTGGGGTGTTTGCTTTCCAAAATGGGGTCATTTTTTGGGCAATTCCACTGTCCTGGTGCTCCAGGGCTATCAAAAGTGTGATAGGTAGGAATGAAACGAGATGTATAATTTATGCTCCTAGAATGCCTGAAAGTACTACTTCAATGTTGGGCCTCTGTATGTGGCCTGGATGTGTAAAAGTCTCACACATGTGGTATCACCATACTCAGGAGTAGCAGAATGTGTTTTGGGGTGTAATTTTTGCTATACACATGCTATGTGTTAGAAATATATTATAAATGGACAACTTTGAGTAAAAAAAAAAAAAAAAAAGATTTTCATTTTCTTTCCACGTTTTCTGAAGACCTGTGTAAAAAAAATAAACCGTTCAAAAGACTCATGATGCTTCATAGAATATACATTGGGGTGTTTGTTTTCCAAAATAGAGTCATTTTGTGGGTAATTCCATTGTCCTTGTGCTCCCAGGAACTTCAAAAGTGTAATAGGTCATTAGGAAATTAGAGGTGTAATTTATGCTCCTAGAACGCCTGACGGAGCTCCCTGCATGTCTGATCTCTGTATGTGGCCAGACTGTGTAAAAGTCCCACACATGTGGTATCGCCATACTCAGGAGGAGTAGCAGAATGTGTTTCGAGGGTATCATTTTTGCTATATACATGCCTTGAGTTAGAAATACCTTATAAACTGACCATTTTGTGTAAAAAAAAAAAAAAAGTTTTAAATTTTATTTCTACGTTTTCCGAAGACTTGTGGAAAAAAAATGAACCATTCAAAAGACTCATTATGCCTCATAGAATAGACGTTGGGGTGTTTGCTTTCCAAAATGGGGTCATTTTGTGGGTAATTCCATTGTCCTGGTGCTCCAGGGCCTTCATAAATATAATAGGTCGTTATGAAATTAGAGATGTAATTTATGCTCCTAGAATACCAGATGGTGCTCCCTGCATCTTGGACCTCTCTGTATGGCCAGGCTGTGTAAAAGTCACACACATGTGGTATCGTCATACTCAGGAGGAGTAGCAGAATGTATTTTGGGGTGTAATTGGAAGTATGCATATGCTGTGTTTGAGAAAAAACTTATGACAATTTTGTGGAAAAAAAAAAAAAAAAAAATTCTTAATTTTCCCCATAAATTGTGGGAAAAAATTACAACTTCAAAAAGCTCACCATGCCTCTTACCAAATACCTTTGACCATCTACTTTTCAAAAAGGGGTAATTTGGGGGGTATTTGTACTTTCCTGACATTGAAGAGCCTCAAGAAGTGAGGCCGTCAGTGCATCAGGTGTGATCAATTTTCAATGATTTGCACCATAGTTTGTAGACTCTATACCTTTCACAGAGACTAAATAATATCCACTAATTTTGGTTATTTTTACCAAAGAGATGTAGCAGTATAAATTTTGGCCCAAATTTATGAACAAAAATGACTTATTTGCAAAATTTTATGATAAAAATAAAAAAAAAGTGTTTGTTTATTTTTTAATTTTCATTTTCACTTATGTCGCAAAAAATAAATACCACCAAAAGAAAGGTCTATTTGTATGAAAAAAATTATAACTTTTTTTTTGGGTACAGTGTTGCATGACTGAATAATTGGCATTCAAAGTGTGACAGCGCTGAAAGCTAAAAATTGGTCTGGGCAGGAAGGGTGTATAAATACCCTGTATTGAAGTGGTTAAGCATCACCATGCAGATTTTTAGGTACTGTAGTTTGTCACCTTTCCACGAGTGTGTGCAATTTCAAAGCGTGACATGTTACGTATCTTTTCACCCAGCGTTACATCATCTTTCACATTATACAAAAAAATTTAGCTAACTTTACTGTTTAGTTCCATGAAAGTGTCTTTTTTCCCAAAAAAAAAGCATTTGAAAGACCGCTGCGCAAATACCATGTGACATAAAATCAACAATCACAATAAAATATTGTGTATATATATATATATACACACATATACACATACACACACACACACACACACACACAAGTTTGGGGGTTCCAAGTAATTTTCTAGCCAAAAATATGGATTTTAACCACTTGCCGACCAGCTCCTGTAAATATACGGCGGCAGGATGGCTCTCCTGCGCAAATCGCCACATATGTACCGCGGCTCCTTTAAGAGCCATAGCAGGCATGCACGGGCGCCCGATGTACATGACTGGCGGGCACGCCGGCCACCCGCGATCATGGGCACGAGAGCCAGAACGGGGATTTGTGTGTGTAAACACACAAATCTTTGTTCTGACAGGGGAGGAGAGAATAACTGTCTGTTCCTACTAAGTAGGAACAACGATCTGGCTCCTCCTCTAGTCAGTCCCATCCCCTCACAGTTAGAAACACCTAGGGAACACACTTAACCTCTTGATCGCCCCCTAGTGTTAACCCCTTCCCTGTCAGTGACATTTACACAGTAATCAGTACATTTTTATAGCACTGTTTGCTGTATAAATGTCCCAAAAAAGTGTCAAAAGTGTCCAATCCGTCCGCCGCAAAGTCGCAGTCCCGATAAAAACCGCTGATCGCCGCCATTACTGGTAAGAATTAAAAAAAAACAATAAAAAAGCCATAAATATTCCCTATTTTGTAGACGCTATAACTTTTGCGCAAACCAATCAATATACGCTTATTGCGATTTTTTTTTTTTTTTGTACCACAAATATGTGGAAGAATACATATCGGCCTAAACTGATGACGAAATTTGTTTTTAAAACATTTTGGGGGGGATATTTATTATAGCAAAAAGAAAAAAATATTGTTTTTTTTCAAAATTGTTGGTCAATTTTTGTTTATAGCGCAAAAAATAAAAACTGCAGAGGTGGTCAAATACCACCAAAAGAAAGCTCTATTTGTGGGAAAAAAGGACGTCAAATTTTATTTGGGTACAGCGTCGCACGACCGCGCAATTGTCAGTTAAAGCAATGCAGTGCCGTATCGTGAAAAAATGGCCCGGTCAGGAAGGGGGTAAATCCTTCCGGGGCTGAAGTGGTTAACTTGTAAGCAACAAGTGTCAGAAATAGGCTTAGGCTTGAAAGGGTTAAACGTCATCACAGAAGACAAGGGGGCACTCTTTACGTCTGGAGGAAAAGATTTAATCTCCAAATACGAAAAGGTTTCTTTACAGTAAGAGCTGTGAAAATGTGGAATAGACTCCCTCCAGAGGTTGTTCTGGCCAGCTCGGTAGATTGCTTTAATAAAGGCCTGGATACTTTCCTAAACGTAATATAACTGGGTACTAACATTTATAGGTAAAGTCAGGAAGGAATTTTTTTTCCCCTGCTGGAGCAAATTAGGTCATGCTTTGCTGTGTTTTTTTTTGCCTTCCTCTGGATCAACGGTGTATATAGGATTAAAAAAAAAAAAATCCCCCCCCCCCCTTTATTGGTTGAACTAGATGGACTTGTGTCTTTTTTCAACCAGACTATGTAACATTAGTTGGAGCTGTAGGCCACTTTTACACTGGAAGCATTTTACCGGTAAAAATAGCGCCTCTTATGCAGCCCCAGTGTGAAAGCCCGAGTGCTTTCACACTGGAGCGGTGCTCTTGCAGGACGGGAAAAAAAGTCCTGCAAGCAGCATCTTTGGGGCAGTGCGGGAGCGCTGTATACACCGCTCCTTAACTGTCCCCGCCATTTAAATCAATGGCCAGCGCTGCGGCGCTTTTAACCCTTTTTTGGCCGCTAGAGGCCGATAAAATGCCACTAAAACTAGCGGCGCTTTACCGTTAACCCGGCCAGCCCCTCAGTGTGAAAGTAGCCTTAATGTGCCAGTCAAGTCCATCTAACTGCGTCTGACACTACCTTCTCCTCAGACTGAGACACTAACACAGGAGATGTGTTACTGACTGGATCAGTAGGTTAAAATAAAGGGGGTAAAAAAACCCTAAAGAATAAAATGAATGCAGCCACCACATTTTAAGGTTTTATACCACATTACGGCATGTTTGTTTGCTCATGTAAATCTAGCATAGACATAACAGAACTGGCAGCTCTGTGACAACTGTATTATGGTCAATTAGTATGCAGCTGGTAGAGAAATGTCCTTACCTCATTGTCCTGCAAGTCACTTCTTCTGCATGCACCAACTTCAGGGCCTCTTCATATGCTGCAGCAGGCTTTTGAGGAATAAAGGGTCCCTCGTTCAGTTGTAAAGTGTCAAACAGCTGAAAGTTAAATCGCATGCATGAATACTAGCTCGAGGAGCTAAAAGGGTTGCAAGGTTGAGGTTTGAAATTGAGATTGAGGACGTGGATTTTCGACCAGCACATTGCATGTGGAAAACTATACAGGCATTTCAAAAGGCCAGCGGGCTCAGGCAGCAGAGTATTCTTCATTGTCAATATAACATAACAATGTTCTCACCTCAGCAGCTGAGAAAAAGGACTCATCAGATATGGTGCTAATCTCATCATCCATCTGCAACATCCTCTTGCCTTCCAGATGAGGAAACATCAACGCTCCTTCTACATAAAGAAATGGAAGGATGTAAAGTAATGTAAAGCGCATGAGGTGACCAAAGGGGAATAATTACTCTTTAAGGCTCGCTTAACACCGATGCGATTTTGGCATGATTTTCAGGGTCATTATGTATTGCATGTAGTGCAACATTCATGCGACTTGGTTATGTTTTTGCATATTCTATGGGAACAAGTCGCACCAAAGTAACACAGGAACCTTTTCTAAAATTGTATTGATGTAAACAGGCACAATGGATAATAATGTAATTCCCCTTGTCATGCGATTCTGTGCGACTTAAGTCACATCAGAAATCGCATTAGTGTCCCATGTTCCTCCCTGAAGAGGAAGCTGTACCTGAGGACCTGCAGTGCAAGGATATCCTTGCTTTTGCTTCATTAATTCTGTGTAGATCTGTGCTTCCTCCACCTCTCCTGTTTTTGGATCAATATCTCATCAACTATCATTAAGCTGTAAAATTGAGGGAGCAAAGCCCTGCTTTTCTACCAAGCTGGCCATCCCTTCACATAGTTCAGATCCTCATTTAATTAATATGTAATAATTCCTGATTCACTACCAGAAAGTACAGGTGCCCAGTGGCGTAGCGTGCAGTCGCCCTGGGCGCAACATTTAGAGGGGTGCAGACAGGGCCAGCACCATCAAAAGGCA
Organism: Aquarana catesbeiana; assembly: GCF_042186555.1. Classification (NCBI taxonomy): domain Eukaryota; kingdom Metazoa; phylum Chordata; class Amphibia; order Anura; family Ranidae; genus Aquarana; species Aquarana catesbeiana. The sequence goes on along the minus strand of NC_133332.1, from coordinate 246,005,989 downwards.
GCCGCCTTAGGGCGGCAGCATGGGGGACGGGGTTGCGGGGCAGTAAAATCCAAATCCTGATCCACTTGCTGGGGATTTGGATTTTTAAAATACATGTCCCCCCAGCAGGCAAACTTAAACCTCCACGCTGCTCCCGGTAAGAGAGAGGGTGCAGCGCGAGGGTTTTAGTTTATCTGCTGTTACCGAGAATGCAGGAAGAATGGATCCAAGCATGGAGAGGAGAGCGGAGCGGTGGGCAGATCCTGATTCCGAGTGTGTGCAGGTAGTGAGCGCCACATGGGGGGCGGGGTAGGTGATCAGGCTGGTGGTGCTGGCAGAAGAGGAGGTTCAGGGTAGAGGAGGCAGCAGCTGCCACTGCTCCCTGGAAATCCTGCTGCAGACATTCTCCTGCTGCGCGGGACACATCTAACCCTCCTGACCCTGATGCTGTAGGATTGGTGAGATGTGGGGGGGATTTAAAAGCCCACAGGTTAGAAGGCGCAAATTACTTGCCTTGCCCCGGGTGCTGACAACCCACGCTACGCCACTGCAGGTGCTACAACTATGTACTGCAAATTGACATGAACATAGTTTTATAAAGAAAAAAAAAAGAAGCCCTAAATTCTCAATCTCACTCCTCTGACTCAATCAGCTGTCTGTCTTATTAGCTTTAGCGATGAAGTTCCATAGGTACTTTTTTCAGCGACGCAGGTATGATAAGCCTGGTAACCATGTAGGCTAAAGCTTCACTTACTGATTAAAAGTATTTTAATATAGTCCTAGCTATATCCGGTTATTTATTTTTTTGTTTCAGTCCTGAATGCAATATATTTGGATATGCCATACATTACTGTTGGCGCCCTGTGCATTATCCACAAAATCCAGGTAAGACCTGATCTCCTTCCTTCCATGATGTAGTGCATGGGGCCCAAGTGGCAAATATTCAGGCCCGACCATTTTCACCTGGGGGTAGGTTGAAGGCAATTAACCCTGCATAAACAATGACACAGACCAATACTGATTTTACACACAGTAAAGCATCAGCAGGTGAAAGGGGCACAGCAGCAGAGTTTTAAATCTTTAATTGCTTAGAAAACAACACTGATGTTTTAAAGAGGGACATAACACATTCAGATCACTCATTAGTTACCCAGATCCATCAACAGGTTATCTTGGGGCATGCTGGTGCCAAACTCTTCCTGTAGATTATACGCACGGCTCAACAAGGCTTCTAACCTGCCCGACAAATCTTTGCTCTGCAAAGAAAAACAAGAACATTAAAATATCCTTATAACAACATTTATGATGATAATGTCTATTAAAACAAATGTTACTATCAGCTGTGAATGCTGGAATCAGACTTTTTGTAACTAGAGACAAACTTTTCATACAATAGGATACTACTAGTTCCTTGCAAGTGTTGTAGCCATTTGTGAAATGACAGCCTACGTTTTCAGCTTTGACGCTAGTTTCTGGTCCAATGAGTTTCAAAATTATGAGCAGAATTCTCAGTGTTGTTACTTGCTCATCATGGCATAGTTTGTTCACATCTGTTTATGTGTTACTTCTATGCTAAACTCTTTATACTGACCATACTCTTCATCTGCCACAATTCTTGGAGTTATATAACAGTAATACATATTTTAACATGCAATCTTCTTATGTCACTGACCCTACAACTTTTTTTTCTGGTCAAGACTTTTTAAAGTGGTTGTAAACCCTCAAGGTTTTTCATCTTAATGCATTCTATGCATTAAGGTGAAAAACCTCCTGTAGTGCAGCACCACCCCCCCTCCCCCCTTTTACTTACCTGAACCCGGTCTTTCCAGCGATGGGAACAAGCGCACCAGCTCCAGCCGGTGTCTCCGGCCCCGATTGAATAGATTGATAGCAGCATAGCCATTGGCTCCCGCTGCTGTCAATCAAATCCAATGATGTAAGAGTCGGGGGGGGGCGGGGCTGAGTCCTGCTGTCTGTGTCAATAGAGGAGGAGGATCAAGGCCACTCTGTGCAAAATCAACTGCACAGAGGAGGAAAGTATGACATGTTTGTTTAAAAAAAAAAAAACCCGAACCTTTAGTTATCCTTTAATTCCCATTTTTGTTATTTCATATATCTGCATTGCCAAAGTTACCACCACCCTAACAGGATTTCATTTATTCCATAAGTACAGTTTTGTATACTCACGCAGTAAGGGGGGGCTAAAAAGAAATTCTTACTAGCCAAGGAAACCTACTTTACTAGTTTCTCTACAATGTATGGATGCTGGCCGAAAAACAGCTGTATGACATATAGAATATATCGTTCTACAATAGTAAGCTGTATCTGTGCACATAGCAGTGGTTATGATTACACAAGGAAAATGAGGCAAAAAAAAAATGATGATTTGCCTGAAATGGTGAATACACACCCTACTTTTTTAAATTTGCAGGTACTTTCTGCTTCAACCTATTAGATAAATCATTTAGCTTGCTTAAATATCCCAACCACCATCACCCAAAATGGGGAGCCCCAAAATACATTTGCTGGCAATAGCATCCTAGTGAATATGAATCTAGTGGTGGTATCTCTATATGACCCGCACCTTTATCTTCTCCTGTAACTGACTCTACGTGTTCAGACCAGTTCCCTATGATGCTGGCCTAAATAAGGTGGAACGATGTCCATCTGTTGTTGACACCCAGATATGAACCAGTGCAAAACAAAACAAAAGTAATTTAAGCCACGTTCAGGGAAAAATATGGGGCTGCGGTTGCAGTCCCCTAAAAGACATCTACAGTACCACTTTTCAAAGTGCAAAGAGTTTGAAACAAAGCTTTATTACTCCACCTCCCCCATTCACTTGTGAACAGTTGTCAAGATAATAAAACTTTGAATCCCACAAAACAATTGACCCGCATATATCCAACCTTAAAAAAAAAAAATGGCTACATTTTATTTGAATTAATTTTAGCAAAGTGTATTATTTTCTGGGAACTCACCTCCTGCAAGCTTTCCGACATGCTGCCTCCATAGGGTTCAGTGCATGGAGCTGTAAGGGTGCTGGAGCTGCATCGCTGGCCTATGTTCAGAGCCTGCTGCCACTTATGTAAAGCCTCTTCGAATAGCTCCATTCCTAGCCACCAACACAACAAACAGGAACATCCAAATATATAATTGTGTCACTATGAACCTCAGAATACTATACAAACAAAAGGATATTAAAGGGCAAGTATACTTTCACACAAAAAGTACCCACCTGCCTAGGAGGTCAGAGCGGAGGGTTGAACCCTTTTAGCGGGTTCTTTCAGCCGTGAACCATCATTATGTTTACCTTCTGCCAGCCCAAATCTTCTTCATGCTGTCCACATCTGTGCAGTCAGTCAATCCCACAGACATAGGACATTTTTCTCAAAGGAGGGGAAAGCAGACTGGAGGGTGTGGGGGGGATATTCTCCTAAAGGCAGAAAAAACTAAACCAGGAACCAAAACCTGTCTGGAAGCTGCAGGATTCAGGACTACATCCTCTTCTGTTTTTGCAGACCAGATCAGAGGTAGCCTGATGTAAGCAGACAGTGGAGTCTATTTATCTTCGGCTGCCCATAGAACTGACAAGGGTCCAACCACCTGTGGCAAAACTGAATAGGCATGGATGTGACACCCATCTTGTTTGGCTCAAATCAGCAGGGAAGCTGCTCACAGATCCCCTTTTGATTGTAGCGTACACCGCTCCACGTGGTAGGAGCCTTAAGCCAGGTACACATGGGCCGAATGTTGGGAGACATTGGCCAGTTTAAAAAAAAAAAAAAAGGTCGACATTCGGCCCGCATGTATGTCGGTCTGTCTGATCAACCGGCCGGCCGGCTTCTGTCGGACGAACATGCTGCAACCAGCAGCCGACCGACTCCCGATCAGCGATCTCAGCCAATGGCAAAGAGCACCGATTGGAGTGTTCTGGCCGTCCCCTTGTCAGAACAAAACAGCTCAGCGTGGGAGATAGCTTGTACTAATGTCGGATGGTTAGTACAGCGGCTCCGACCAGAGCAGTCAATTTTTTTTTTCGTGCAACCTAGTGTGTACCAGGCTTTAGGGTCTATGAAGGTCTAGCAACAAGCTCCTGGCAGAAGTAAAAGGAAATGGTCATGAGTAAGGATGAGCTCCGGCGTGTTCGCACAGCCCACGTGCAGAACCTGCCAGGAAGTCGGGAAACTTTGCTGTGCTAATCACAGGCAGTAAGACATTATCCCGGTGCGCGTCTGCAAAGAACAGGAAATGTCTCACTCCCTGTGATTAGCGCAGCGCAGTGCCAACTTCCTGGCGGGCTCTGCACGTTGGCTGTGCGAACACGCCTGAGCTCATCCTTAGTCATGAGGAAGACATGGAGGCCATCACTGCTGGCCTCTCAATCTGAAAATGTCAGTTGCCTGGCTGTGTCAATTCAGTAAAACTGAGTCCCCCAAAGTGGGCAATATTGACCATCAAGATTTGAGGAGACTAACCAGGCAGTTGATAAATGGCTGGGGATCAAAAGGGAGTCAGCAAATGTCTTGGGTTAATAGGCAGTCCAAAAATAATAGAAGGGTGAAGCTGATCAATTAATCTTTTGGGGCCTCTGAGTTTCATGCCAGGCTTTAGTCCTGAAGGTTAGGTGGCTAGTGACAAGACAGTGTTGCCAAGGATTAGATAGTTAGCCTCTTTTATCAGCATGCTTTGTGTTGGGTGTCTGTGACCTTCTACTCTTTTTCCAGGGAAGGAATATACACATGTGTAGACTCCTACTCCCCCACCTCAAACTCTGCTGGAGCACCAGTATATTTTCAACACCCATATTTTTTATATATTGCCTATTTTTATGAAACCACTATTATAATTTTTGATAATTATTGTAATTAAAGTAGTATCTGTTAAAATATTTTTATATAGTAAATGTTTGGGGGTCGATTAATAATCTGAAACTTCATAAAGGGGCCAAAGAGCTTATTGTAAAATCAGTCACCTAGAACCAGTATACAGAAAGGTTTTTTGAGATTTTTCTGACTTCCCTGATCTTCCAACTCATTCTTGGTCTGTGACTAGGACCACTGAAGCTAGTGGGTCATCATAACAGTCAAATAGCAGTTTTAAGAGGGTCAGCAAAGGCAGCATCCATATTGTTATCAAGACAAGTTTATCATAAAACAGCTGAAAGCTTTTAGCCATTTTGACATGCACCAATTGGATGTTTTGACAGGTACCCGCTCCCACTTCCGCTCGGTTCTCCTAGGCAATCCAGGCAGAAGTTCTTCTCCCCCCCTCCCCCCCCCGCAAGTCTTCTGGGACACGTCACAGTTCCTAGAAGACTGCAGGACCATTCACAAAGTGCAGCGTGGCTCGTGCATGCGCGGCTTGCTGTAAAGCCGCAAGCAGAACAGCTGGCTGCCCACAGTTAAGATGGCAGCGCTGGGAACCCAAAGGCACTATGACTAGCCCGGGTGAGGACAACGCTGGATCCCTGGACAGGTCAATGTTCTGTAGCTTCTTTTTTTTTCCCCCCAGAGTGGAGAACCACTTTCAGTTTTTTATTATCTATACACTGATATATGTTATCAGCTTCATCAGATTTGTGATAGCTTGTAGGGTTGCACCGATAGTGTTTTTTTTTTTTTTTTAAATCTGTGAATATGAGTATCGATATTGCGCTCAAGTACTCGCCGAAACCAATTATCTATACCTTTGTGGTGCGATTTGAGCCCATACAAAATGAATGGGCTCAAACAGCACTGCAAAGAATCGCATGTGATTTGAAAAGGAATGTGGTGCAATTCCTGCCTTAATCGCATGCGGTTTACCCTACCCCTCCTGCGTGAACCCAGGATGAAGTCACTATGACAAGCCTGGGTTCACACAGGAGTGGTGGGGGAAACAGCATGCGATTCGGACAGGAATAGCACCGCATTACTGTTCAAATCGCATGTGATTCTTTGCACTGCACCGTATCCGTTTCAGGTATCAGAGCATTTGCTAGAGTATGAATACTTATGCAAATGCTTAGTGTTGGCACCGATAACGGTATCCGTGCAACCCTAATAGCATGTACTAAAAGAAGGATTCCACACAAAGTGTAGCTTATGAGCATCACAGCCAATCTGGTCACAGCACTGATAAATACAACATAAATACATAAGTGAGCCATACAGTGAACCTGGTGAGTTAATAGTTAATCACTTTAAAGTCATTACAGAGGACAAAGGGGCACTCTTGACATCTGGAGTTAAAGAGATTTAACCTCCACATATGGAAAGGCTTCTCTGCAGTAAGAGCTGTAAACTGTAGAATAGACCTGCTGAACTGTCCGGAACTAGGTTTAGAGCAATATTTTTTTTTTTTTTTTTTTTTTTTAAAAAGGAGCTGAATGCATTCCTAAATGCACAAAATATAACAACATTTATAGGAAACTACACTAGGGGTAGTTGGTCTAGGGTATATGTGATCGCCTCCCCAGGGATCAAGAAGGAATTAATACCCCCACCCAGATTGGATCATGCTTTGTTTTTTTGCCTTCCTCTGGATCAGCTGTGGGTAGAGGATTGTGTACTTGGAAACATTCTATTTGTTTATTCTTTTTTTTCCTACTGGTTGAATTAGATGGACTTAGTTTTTTCAATCTATGTCATTGGCAATCACTTTAATTTCCCTAACCTTACATTACATGGGAGTCATTTTAACTACCCCTAACACAGCAAATAAAAAAAAATACCTTGAGTATACAGGTTTTCTGCATTAGAGTCATCGGCGGACAACTGTTCATCCATCTCTCGGGACCCCCATGGTTCCAGGGATGGGGCATTTGCACTGGAGGAGTTAACTGCTATTACCTACCAGAGAAAACAAGAAAAAAACAGCATATAAGATGAGCTCTAAGAAAAAGAAACAAAAATACACAGATGAAATATATATTTGAGAACAGTTTTACCTGCCAAAGGATTTTTATCCCTGTCCAACCAGTCCTGAGAATTACACAGCTCTGACAACAAACACAGCCAGTTATGAAAAGAGCCTGGTCACCTCATCGCCCCGGCCTGGACAGTGTATGAACAGCAGCACAACGATAAGTTATTACTTTGCTTTCACCTCCTGTTAGATAGTTCCTTGTCATCACATACACTGCAGCACATGACTGGCCCCAGGTACTGCCCCTCCCTCTCCCAGCATGAGTTCTGTTGTATATATGAGAAAACAGGAGGCTGATATCAAGATAAAATGTAGGCACTTACACTGTCGCAAGTAAAAATAGTTTTTTGTTTCTTTTTATATCCACTTGGAGTTCACCTTAAAACTATCCCTGGTGCAGAAGACAGAATTACAAAAGGGCAAAACTCTGATTGCTCATCAATAAAGAGACCGTGTAATCAACTTTTAAGGCTAATTAGGTGTAAGCAGGCATTCCACCTTTTAAAAAGCAATATTTTTTTTTTAAAATTAAAAGAATAAACAGGTTATACGTACCTGCTCTTTGCAATGGTTTTGCAGACAGTGGCCCCGAACCTCCTCTCCTGAGGTCCCCCGGCAGCGATCTTGGCTTCTTCTATTCAACGTGTAGCCCCATAGCAAGCTGCTTGCTGTTGGGACACACAGTGCATACTCGCTCCTGAGCTGTGTGTCTATAGAGCCACGCTCCATAGACACACACATCACGGCTTGATTCGGCCCCCCCCAATTCCTCTTCAAAGCATTTGATTGTCAGCAACAGGAGCCAATAGCTCCTGCTGCTGCCCAAGTCCCTGTGAGAAGAGGAAGAGATGGGAGAGAAGAAATGCAACTGTGCACATCGCTGGATTGATTGAGGATTCAGATAAGTATTTAGGGAGGTGGAGAAGGACAAAAAGCTAAAAACTTTTTTTTTACCCTAATGCAGGGAATACATTAAAAAGGTAAAACAAATGTGGCTTTAAAACTGCCCCCGCACAAACACACACTAACCTGTGAAAGAAAGATGTACAGTATGTACTTATCTATTTTTAGGCTGCTCTAGTCCCACGGCTGCAGGGGAGAGGAGAGAACACTCAGACAACAGCTAGTAAAGCTTGGAGCAGAGACATCTATAGGCTTCAATAGCTCTTCCGGTTGTCGATGCTCCCCCCTCTTCCCAGCAGCAGCGCTGGTTGACGGGGGGGGGGGGGGGGGGGGGGGGGGGGGGCTGCAATTCACATGACTGGACCAAAGCAGCCTGAAAATAGGCAAGTATATTGGGGGGGGGGGGGGGTAAAAACTAAAATAATGCGTTGCATAAGTGGGCACGCCCTTATATAACTGGGGACATAGCGGTGTTCAGAATTAAGCAATCACATTCAAACTCATGTTAAATAGGAGTCTCAGTACACACCTGCCATCATTTAAAGTGCCTTTGATTAACCCCAAATAAAGTTCAGCCATTTTTGTAGGCCTTTCCTGACATTTTCTCTTAGACCCCTTTCACACTGAGCCACCCCAGGCGTCAGCGGTAAAGCGGCGCCATTTTTAGTGCCGTTTTACCGGCGTTTTAGCAGCGCTATTCGGCCGCTAGCGGGCCGGTTTTAACCCACCGCTAGCGACCGAAAAGGGGTTAAATCTGCCCGCAAACACCGAGGCAGCGGTGCTTTTCCAGCAGTATAGCAGCGCTGCCCCATTGTTTTCAATAGGGAAGAGCGGTGGAGGAGCAGTGTATTCACCGCTCCTCCACCGCTGCACAGAAGCTACTGGCAGGACTTTTTGTGACGCCCCGCCAGCACAGCGCCCCAGTGTGAAAGCACTCGTGCTTTCACACTGACTTTGCAGCTGAGGCTTTTTTCAGGCGCTATTTTTAGCTATCAGTCAGGAGAAGGGTACAAAACATTTTCCAAGGCATTAGAACACAGTGAGGACAGTCATCATCAAGTGGAAAAAATATGGCACAACAGTGACATTACCAAGAACTGAACGTCCCTCCAAAATTGATGAAAATACAAAAAGAAAACTGGTCAGGGAGGCTGCCAAGAGGCCTACAGCAACATTAAAGGAGCTGCAGAAATATCTGGAAAGTACTGACTGTGTGGTACATGTGACAAAAATCTCCCGTATTCTTGATATGTCTGGGCTATGGGGTAGAGTGGCAAGACTGAATACTTTTCATACAAAGAAAAACATCCAAGCCCGGCTAAATTTTGCAAAAACACATCTGAAGTCTCCCAAAAGCATGTGGGAAAATGGGTTATGGTCTGATGAAACCAAGGTTGAACTTTTTGGCCATAATTCCAAAAGATAGGTTTGGCACAAAAATAAAACTGCACATCATAGCCACAGGTCTTCCCTCCCCTCTTCTACATCATAACCCTTTCCTCTTCTGGGAGAATCTAATTACTTCTGTGCTGGCCCAGCTCTTGAACCCTTCACCTCCCTACATAACCTTTTATGTAGCTGCCAAGGGAGGAGTGAAGGGGAATACAATACTATACTTGTGCGACAGCTCTAAATCTGCTGGGGCTGCCGATATCACATCCAAGATGGTGGTGTCCCAGAGGTCTCAGGTCTTTCGGATGTCTACGCAAGGGAGGCTTTTACAAGTATGGAACATGAAATAAGTACAATAAATTCATACATAATGTTTTGGCAAGATTGATGTTGAAATGAATGATCCGGTGATAGGCTCTCTTAACAATCTGGTTGTCTACAGCCAAACTTAGGCTTCATGTACACTAGCAGTGCTTAAGAGTTTAGGAGCTTTTGGTGTTTTTTTTTTTTTTTTGCTCTCCTCCCACTGCTATAATACTTGTATCCCCTCTAGCTTGTGCAGTTATTAACCATGGTGTGTGTGTGTGTGTGTGTTTTTTTTTTTAATGAAAAGGCTAAATGCCTTTTTCCACATTGCGGTCACGTTACTTCCCTCTGCTGGCTGGCTGATGTCACAATTTCAGCCCCTCCCACTGCTATTCATAGATCGAGAAAGAAGTTCGGAGGGGGATCACGTGACGGCACAGCTGCAGTATTTAGCCTTGTCATAAAAAAAAAAAAAAAACACACACAAGGAAAAAAGGAGGGGGGGGGGATACTACAAACACTTTACCCCATTTGCTGACCGGCCGCAGAACATATACAGCGGCAGGTCGGCTCTATTGCACGAAACAACGTATCTGTACGTCATTTCCTGCAATAGCCAGCGGGGGGCAGGCGCGCGCTGATTGGCCAGAGGGGGATCCAATCAGTGGGTCAGGTGGACGCGATGTTCGCCGGCCACCCACGATTGCTCCCCAGAGGGATAGAACAGCGGTCTGACGATGTAAACAAGGTAGACCTGCCTGCTCTGTGCAGTTGGTTTTGCACAGAGCAGGCCCGATCCTCCTCTTCTTGAGTCGCTCTTTGCTGCTCCTCCCAGCCAAATCAGGAGGAGAGTCCCAGGCGGCCGAGGTAATCGTGGACATGGCTGAAAAGAGAAGGGGCTTAGGGTAAGTATTAGGGGGTACCGGGGGGCCTGCTACACACACAAGGTTTTTTTTATCTTCATGCACAGAATGCATGAAGATAAAAAACTTTTGCCTTTACAACTCCTTTAACCCTTTGATCGTCCCTGGTTTTAACCCTTTCCCTGCTAGTGTCATTAGTACAGTAACAGTGCTAGCGCAAAAAAAAAAAAAAAAAACGCAGAGGTGATCAAATGCCACCAAAAGAAAGCTCTATTTGTGGGGAAAAAAAAAGGATATCAATTTTATTTGGGGACAGCTTTGCACGACTACACAGTTGTCAGTTAAAGCAACGAAGTGCCGTATCGCAAAAAATGGCCTGGTCATTAAGGGGGTAAAACCTCTCGGGGCTGAAGTGGTTAAGGTACCCAATAATCAGGGGATGATCTCATTTTGAGTACTTGTTGAGATTGCCAATTGGTCACTCTTGGTGTGATTAGATACATAAGAAAAGTATGTTTTTATATGCATTGTGTGGTCATCACCCTCCTTTTCCATTCTCCTGCTCTCTTTTCCCATCAACATAAATACATTTTTATTTTATTAAAAAGATGCGTCTATACCGCCATCAATTTTACACAATGCTTTACATATATAGGTGGTCCCCGGGTTACAAACAAGATAGGGTCTGTAGGTTTGTTAAGTTGAATTTGTTTGTAAGTTGGAACAGGTACTTTTGTTAAAGTGTAGCTCCAGCCAAAATGTTTTTTGGATAGCATAGGGAAGGGTACCCCTGTAATTTTTATTTTGCTGTCTGAACTGTTTAGAGGATTTCACCTCACTTTCTGTCCCTATGACATTTGGATTTTGAAAATTTGGGGTTTTTGTGGAAACAAGGATTGGTGATAAAGCTTCAGTGGAGGTATCTTTTTCCCATAAGAATTTCCCTTCCTAGGGGTAGATTTCCTCTCACTTCCTGTTGTCTCCCTCCGTTTGTAAGTAGAAGTCATTTGTAAGTCAGATGTTTGTTACCGGGGGCCGCCTTTATATTGTGCATTCACATCAGTCCCTGCACTCATGGAGCTTACAATCTAAAGGTCCCTAACTCACACTCATACATACACATACTGGGGCCAATTTAGATACAAAAGCCAAAATAACCTACCAGCATGTCTATAAGACTAGCAGCTCTATGGTGCTCTGAAGACAGGTTTCATTGAAAGTTGACAGAATATGTTTGCACAAAACCACCAAAGCCTAGGGGCAGATTTGGCAAAAAAAAATATCTGCTGACAGATATGATAAGTACCAGAATATTTTAGGACACAGTTGGACGAATAAGACACCTCAAGACAGCGCCATGTTGGCAGAACTAAAGGCAAAACTCTATTTTAGATTTGGATAGAATGGAGAGGGATCAGAACACCTATCAGGCTTTTATTGCTGTCTGTGCTCCTGTTAGGGAGGTTCATCCTCTCTATTTGCCCTGTTTACCATTAATAAGGGTTTACTGGTTTCCTGTTCTTGTTACTGACCCGGAAGTGACATGTAAAATGGTATGGCTGGGGAAGAAGCTAATGGAACGCCATCTGTGTTCCATCAGCGTCACTGGAGGATAGGTGACACATTAGGGTTCTTTTAGACCCCTGGGGCCTCAAAGAGAACCTGTCACCCAAAAAAATGAATCACATAGGGGATTTTTGTCCTATTTGTTAAAAATAGTTTGGCAAAAAAAAAAAAAAATAAAGTTCCACCAAAGCACTTAAAATCCCCAAAAAGGTTGATTGCGCTACACGTTACATATTGTCACACATCCGACTGTGAGAGCCATTGTTTAAGGTTACTGCTAACCTGATGACCTGTAGGGGCATTTAAACGGTCGCCTATAGAAAATATAGGGTGTGTTGCAGTTTCACGGGTACACACAATTTTATGCTTTGATGAAGGCTTCTTAGCCGAAACGCATCAGCGTAGCCTGTAACCAAATAAAGGACTTTTATTCAAGAGCATCCAAGTCGCCAGCCCTTTTCTGATTCAAGTCCTGCGTTTTGGGGCCTGACTAGAGCACCGATTCACAGTTCATAGATCATCATATTGGCAGTGGAGCTGGGGTATCATTTTGCTTCTCTACACACAATTTTAAAGTGGATGTAAACCCAATGTCATCCTTTCTAAACTACTGCCATAGGGGTTATCTATAAGGATATACATGCCACCTGCATGTACCTTTACCTGTCAAATGTCTCCCCTCTGTCTGTTATTAGACCTGAAAAACTGCAGATTCTGTGGGTGGGTCTGTTGTCTGGAGCTCGGTGGGTGGAGTCGTGATGTCAGTAGACTCCCCGCCCACCTCTACACTCCTTGTCAATATGCATTTTCTCCTGTGTATTTCTTACACTGAACTTCTGCTATGATCTCTAACATCCAGTGAAAAGACAGGAAAGTAACCACATGACTTCAGCATGCCAAATCATGGTGAGGTGTGGAACAGCCAATCCTTGCAGAGCTGCTGAAGAAAGGAGTGGGGGTGGGAATTAAAAAATAATGCCTGTGTCTTAGGCTAGTGCATGAAATATGTAAATCACCTGTCACTCACAGCAAGGGGGAGGATTTGACAAAGTTTTTCTCTATTTGTCAAGTTTTTATCTCACTGGACAATAAAAGAGGATTGCTCAGAGCTGGATTAACTCTGTGTGGCAAGACTGGGCTCAAATAATAGGAAATCTTATACTCTACATTATGACATTAAAAAATGGGTTTACATCCACTTTAAGGCTTGACATGTTGGGTGTCTATTTACTCGGCACAACCTCATCTTTTATACTTTACCAAAAAAAAATTGTGTTTGTGTGACCTAAAAGTTAGTGTATCTTTTACTGAAATTATGTGTTTCCTAAACCGCTGCACCAATATCGTGTGACATAAAAAGAATAACTGTTATTTTACTCTCTAGAGTGTCTGCTTTAAAAAAATAAATATAAGGTTTTTCAAGTTTTATGTAATCTTTAGGCCTAAAATGATTTTTTTGAAATGCATAAACATAGCCATTCTTCAGAGAATATGAATGATAACACAAAAACCTCTTTCACTCATGGTTAGTGTTTGGCTGAAGCCATTTATTATCAATCAACTGTGTTTACTCTTTTTAAATCATAATGCCAACAGAAACTACCCAAATGACCTTGATCAAAAGTTTACATACCCCAGTTCTTCATACCGTGTATTGCCCCCTTTAACATCAATGACAGCTTGAAGTATTTTGTGGTATTTGTGGATGAGGCTCCTTATCTTCTCAGATGGTAAAGTTGCCCATTCCTCTTGGCAAAAAGTTCCTGTAAATTCTTGGGCTGTCTTGCATGAACTGCACGTTTGATACGATATTGAGGTCAGGAGACTGAGATGGCCACTCCAGAACCTTCACTTTATTCTTTATTCTGCTGTAGCCAATGACAGGTTGACTTGGCCTTGTGTTTTGGATCATTGTCATGTTGGAATGTCCAAGTACATCCCATGCGTCGCTTCTTGCCTAATTAATGCAAATGTTCCTCCAGTATTTTTTTATAACATACTGCATTCATCTTGCCAACAATTTTGACCAAATTTCCTGTGCCTTTGTAGCTCACACATCCCCAAAACATCAGCGATCCACCTCCATACCTTTCTTTTTTTTTTTTTTTTTTTATTGTTTATTTATTAAGTATATTCAGGTATACAGAAACAGAGTGTTCATTCTCATAGAAAAGACATTGATAGCAGCATATTTTCAATGAGGTAAAACATTTTTTTTTTTTTTTAGCTTATTATATATCAAGAAGAAATAACATTAAGTGTCATATGATTTTCAGACAATACATACACATCATGGTAGAAATAAGAGGGTCAGTTAGTGAAATGATGCAATGGCATGATCTTTATACCTCATTAACTCTGGACTGCCTGGGGGTTCTCTATGTTGTATTCAGAGGAGTCCCAGTGTCTCCATATAGCCTCAAATCTGGGAAGGGAATCATCAATTATGGCTGTGATATGTTCCATCCTGCGAATATCTGTAATAACTGACAAAAATTGTGCAAAAGTAGGGGGGGTGTTGGCTAACCAGCATTGGGGTATAACCCGTTTAGCCGCTAATAGGATGAAAGCCATCAATTTCCTAAGCGTTTTTGGCATCTTAGGGAGGGGTAAGCCTAGCAAGAGATGTATAGGTTGGTGGGGTATAGGGAATTCTAGGATTTATTCCAATAGGGCATGGATCTGTGACCAGTATGGCATTATCAAGGGACATTCCCAAAATATATGGAAATGAGTGCCCAGAGACGAGCCACATCTCCAGCATTGTCCGGATGTAGTCAGTTTGTCGTAAAAGAAACTCCGGGGTTCTATACCAGAACATCAGTATTTTATAGGTTGTTTCTTTCTGAGCCACACATCTAGATGTCTTAGATGTACTTTCCCAGATATTCTTCCATTCACTTAATTGGATAGGTCTGTTTAAAATATGGGACCATTTGCGCATATATGTGTGAGTCTGTTCTGTGACAGGGGAGGCAGCATGTAGTATTTTGTAAATGTTGGATATTAGATGAGAATCATGAGGGCCTCTGGAGCACACCATTTCAAATTCAGTAGGGATAGTTAGGGTCAGTTGTGGTATTTTGGTGGAGAGAAAATGTTGGATTTGTAGAAAGGAGTAAAAGAGTTTTTTTGGGATTTTATATTTAGATTGTAGGTCATTAAAAGTGAGGAGTTTGCGGGTCACTGGGTTAACCAAGTGGCGTAGTTGGAAAATACCGGCTTTCGTCCATGGCAGCATGGCATCATAAGAGAGGCTATCAGGGATTTCCGGATTAAAGGTAATATTTGTTAAAGGAGAGCATGGGGATGAAAGCTTATATTTACCGGAGCAGTTTTTCCATATTGAGAGGGTAAATAGCATCGGGTTTAAGCTGATTTTACGTAATTGAGAGATGAATTTGTCCGAGGATGGCCATAACATATAGCATGGATGTGCAGGTACTGTGATGCCCATTTCTATCTCAGACCATCTGTTAGGGGCATATCTAGATGTCCAGGAGATTATTGTTCTTAGATGGGAGGCGTAATAATATTTGATTATGTCGGGTGCCCCCAAACCTCCACCGGCTCGGGGTGCAAAAAGCACCGAGCTAGCTATCCTATGAGATTTATGATTCCAAATAAAATTTAGGAAATTTTGTTGGATTAACTTTAATTGGGACATTGGAACCTTAACTGGAAGGGTCTTGAAGAGATAGAAGAGCCTAGGGAGCACCGACATTTTGAGGACGTTTATCCTTCCAAGAAGGGATAAGGGGAAATTTGTCCATGACTTTAATAATTTGTTGATTTCTATAAACATAGGAGGAAAGTTGGCCTGATAAAGAGTGGAGTAGGAGGAAGTCAGATAGACCCCAAGATATTTCAAGGAATGGGTGCACCAACGATATTTGAAATTTTCCTGTAAAGTGGAAAGATTAATAGGAAGGGCTTCAGTTTTGGTCGGATTTATTTTAAAACCTGAAATGCTTCCAAATTGGTGCAGGAGTGCATGGAGAGAGGGGAGTGATATATGGGGATGGGTCAATGTTAGTAGAATATCATCAGCGAATAGGGACAGCTTGTATTCCTGATGTCTCAGCGCCACTCCCCCTATGTCAGGGTGGGAACGAATAGCTTCGGCCAGAGGTTCCAAACTTAAAAATGAAAAGTAAGGGGGATAGAGGACATCCCTGACGGGTACCATTACTTAAGGAGAATATCGGGGAGACATGGGAAGACAACTGTACTTGAGAAGTGGGCGTGGAGTAAAGCGCTCTTAAAGCGTGCATAAAGGGACCTGAAATTCCATATCTAGTCAAAATGGCGAACATAAAAGACCAGTTTAGGTTCTAATGCCTTCTGAGCATCTAAACTGAGGACTATCGCAGGTTTCTTAGTTTTAGTCAGTAGATCAATAAGATCGATAGTTCTTCTAGTGTTGTCTCCTGCGTGTCTAGTGGGAACGAAACCGACCTGGTCCTTATGTATGAGTGAGGGAAGAAGTAGGGACAGTCTGTTAGCTAAAATTTTTGTGAAAATCTTATAATCAGAGTTCAGGAGGGCAATGGGGCGATAGTTGTCTGGTAGTGATAAGTCCTTATCCGGTTTTGGAATAACCGTAATAAAGGCATGAAGAAATTGGGAGTGCGGAACTTTCCCTGACATCAGAGAGGTAAATAGACTTATCATATGGGGTATTAGAACTGGTAGGAAGCTTTTAAAGTATGAGTAAGGGAGTCCATCGGGCCCTGGGGATTTGTGGGTCGGAAGCTGGTTAATAACTGCTGTAATTTCTTCAGCAGAAATGGGAGCATTGAGTCCTGAGCGTTTCTCAGGAGAGAGTGTAGGGAGATTTAGAAATTTAATAAAGTCATCAAACTTTTCTTGAGTGAATGTGAAATTTTGGTCTGTTGCTAAGCAGTTATAGAGTTTTTGGTAGTAATTACCAAAGACCTTGGACATGTGTTGGGGGCAATAGGTAGGTTCACCATTGGGTTGTAATAGTAAATCAGGGATGGAGGCTGCAGGTCTAGGCTTTAATTTATTGACTAGCATTCTATGGGGCCTATTAGCAAATTCGTAAAACTTTTGTTTGGACCAAAGCAAGGATTTAGCAAATGTATTCAAATCAAGAGATTTAATGCGGTTACGTAGCGATACCACTGATCTGAGGCGTTCCACCGTAGGGGAGCCGACAAGGGATTCCTCCGCTTTGGATAGATCATGTAAAAGCGATAACCTTTGGAGAGCTCGATCTTTTTTAAGACGGGAGCTTGAGGAAATGCACTCTCCCCTGAAAAAGGCCTTATGAGCCTCCCATAGGGTGGACGCCCCAGAAACCGAACCTTCGTTAAGTTCAAAAAATTCTGTCAGTTTTTTCTGGAGATGGGTATGGATATCAGGTATTTTAAGAAGGGACTCATTAAGACGCCAGTGGCATGACCTAGATGTAGGTTTGGTTAGGAGGAGGTCAAGGGCTATGGGGGCATGGTCTGACCATGTGATTGTATTTATTTCTGAATGGACTACATATGACAGTAAGGGTGCTGAGACAAAGAAGTGGTCTAATCTTGTATATAGCTTGTGGGGGGGTGAATAAAATGTAAATTGTTTGGCTGTAGGATGTTTTACCCTCCAAGTATCAAAGAGGTTGTTAGCTCTGATAAGTTTTCTAAAGGATGTAGCCAACTTTTGAACCTGGGGAGGTGGGGTGTGTGTAAAAAGAGCAAATCTATCCTTATTCGGGGACATGCACAAATTGAAATCACCCCCGATGACCATGAATGGTTGGGAGAAAGATTGCAATTTTTCAAAAAACATCTCAAGAAAACCAATCTGTCCTGTGTTGGGTGCATACACATTGGCAAGGGTAAATGATACATTTTCATGATCACAGCTCAGGAGAACAAAGCGGCCTTGAGGGTCTAAGTATGTCGATTTAACACGGATATTAGAATTACGTTTCAGTAATATAGCTACTCCAGCCTTTCCAGAAGGATCTGATGCTATATAAGCGGTAGGAAAATGTTTGGAGGCAAATTTAAAAGATCCCTCCGCCTTAAAGTGTGTCTCCTGAACCATGATCACTTCTGCTTTGGATGCCTTGAACTCCTTCAACGCCAACCAACGTTTGCGGATGGAACCTAGACCTTTAACATTACATGACAGTATACTTACAGCCATAGCTCAGGTATATGAATATAGCATATATTAAAGTTAGAAAGTGGAGAGGGAATGTGTACCATGATGTATAAAACATAACAAAAAAAATGTATCATAAAAGATCATATGACAGTATTGTATAATTTTTGAAACATAACCATATTTTGAACATGGGCCTGAAAAAAAAAACCCATAGGTAGGAAAAATTCAATCGAAACAAGGGGTTGGGGAATAGAAAAAGAACACAAAAAGAGTGGTAATAATAATGATTAAAAAAAAAGGGATCCAGGTTAGGACCAGAAAGGGTCTCTAGTAAGAAGAAAAAAAAAGAAAAAAATATACCAATTAGGTATTAGGCCTGAGGCACATGAGAGCCTCAGGAGATCACGGTCTTGACTCAAGACCATGTTAACAGGGGGTGTGTCAGCCTACAAAAACAGACTTGTGGGCCTCCGCCCAATCCGAACCTTAAAAAATAGAAAAAAATAGAAAGAAAAAAAAAAAAAAAAAAAACGGAGAAAACAGAGAACCACCAACATGGGGGTTACGTGCTGGATTATAACAAACTAACAGGCATGTAAACATGTAAGGCACTTCAGGTATGGAAGTTCGACTCTGAGCCCAGAGTCTCAGAACACATAGGACCAAAAAAAAAAAAAAAACACAAAAAAAAAATAATTGGACCTATGTGTAAAGAGGGATCACAGGGAAATGTCCCAGGACGTGTTCAAGTAGGGCCTTTAAATGGAGCAGCTCTTTGAGGTGTAACTGGTGTCTTCTTTGACCTCTGGCGCACCGGGGTCCAGATTTTCCCAGGTGTGGACATCTGTCGGGAAGGCGGGACTTGTATCTGCAGGTCTTCATCTGGTATGGGAGGGAGACCTAGGTTTTTAATAAGTTTCACATTCTTGTAGGTCTCGCATGGAGTATTGCGAACCGTCTTTGATGACTGATAATCTGAACGGGAAACCCCAGCGGTAAGGGACTTGATATTGTTGCAAATGGCAGGTAACTGGGCGTAGAGCGCGGCGTTTAGCCAAAGTGATGGGTGATAGATCATTGAAAATTTGAAGTTTTGCACCTTTGAATTCGACCCTTGATCTGTTTCGAGTAGCAATGGTCAAGGCCTCCTTGTTCTCATAAAAGTGGAAACGAGCGATTATGTCCCTGGGATTAGCACCCTGAGGAGGTTTAGGAGCCAGTGATCTGTGTGCTCTATCCAGGCGCCATTCTATGTCAGGAATATGAGGTACCAACATGACAAATAGAGCAAGGAGATAGGATCGAATTTCTTTATCTGGTATGGATTCCGGGACTCCACGGATGCGTAGATTCTGACGGCGTTCTCGATTTTCGAGGTCTTCTTGCTGCGTTTGTAATTGCGAAACTGCATTTTTCAGGCCTGCATTTTCCTCTTCTAGGACATGGACATATTGAACCATGTCATCGAATTTAGTTTCCAGATGATCCGTGCGTTCACCAAGTTGATCTATTTCACCTCTAAGCTCGTGGGCTAGCTTATTTACTTCTTTGGTGATGTTATGGGTGATGCTGTGAAGCAGAGCCTGTAACTTAGTATCTAAAAACGTCCACTGTTACGGGTAGTGATGTTGCGGAGGAAACAGGTAGTTGTGGGCGTTGTGAAGAGTCCTCCATAAACAGAGAGGGGTCTACTAATGGGAAATTGTCCGTTTGGTTCATAGCTACCTCTGGGGTACTTGAGGCCGGGGAGTGAGGCCTCCGTAGGTATTTCTCCATTGAGTTAGTTCGCCGAAGTGCGGCCTGTGAGGTTTGTTTTGAGTATACGGTGCGTTGGTCTCCGATTTTACCCATGCACTGATTGAAAGATAACTATGGGGTTCTCTGAAAGGTTAATGCGTCTCCCGGATCTTGAAAATAATAGCGTTGCAGAGCGGGAGATTCGGATCTGTAGGCGGAGGCCAAAGCTTAAAACTCAGGCGGCTTCCATCTTTGCAAGCTGCGTGTGCGTTTTACATGGAACAGTTGTAAGAGTGAATTGTTAGGCAGTAACTCTCTCAGGGTATTATTGTGCTCAATTTAGATCCTCAGATCCCTTAATTACATCTCTACCTCCCCCTTCTGCCAGTCTGGGGTGAGAGGAGCAGATCCTGTAGTCCCCAGCCCCTTGCGAGTAACTATGCAGCTGAAGGGACAGAGAGGATGGCTTCTGGGTGTATGTGAGAGTCCCAAGATGGCCGCCGGGCTCCAGAAGTAGGCCGAAGCCTCGGTCTGTCCTAATAGGAGGCTGCTGAATCAATAAACACGGCCGTTTGGAATCTCTGGGGCACCCACGGGGATAGAAAAAGGGATGATCGTGTGATCTGACTCCCCCCAGGGACCCGACAGCGGATGAGCTTACTCACTGTGACCCGGGATGTCTGTAATTCAGCCCGTAGGCCGCGTCAGGCCGCCAGGCCGCAGGACACCTAGGCCGGGTGTCGGATGACTCTCCGCGGCCTCCTCGGCTCCACAGGCCAGTCGGGCTATTCAGAGCAGGTCCCGTCCGATCACTCTTCGATCCGCAGGCCCGCGGATTTAGGTAGAAAGCGCCGCCGGCCTGTTTGTAGGCCCCAAGATGGCGGCGGAAGGCTCCGGTGGCAGAGATAAAGTTCAGCTGAAAGCCAGCTCGGACCAGTCAGGGTCTGAGATATCAGTCCAGGGCAGTTCAGCAGGGGTCCGGGATCAATTTTATGTGGCTTGTGGCTACAGGGGCACTGTATAAAGCAGCGGATGGGTATAGATTGGTGTGAACCAAGAGGAGCTCAGCTCACATACGTCCTTCCAGCAGCAGGTCCGGACACGCCCCCCCACCTCCATACCTTTCATCATAGGCCTTGTTGACTCCTCTCCAACCTTTATGGTTGTGGCCAAAAAGCTAAATTTTGGTCTCATCACTCCAAATTACTTTGTGCCAGAAGGTTTGAGGCTTGTCTCTGTGCTGTTTGGCGTATTGTAAGCGGGACACTTTGTGGCATTTGCGTAGTAATGGCTTTTCTCTGGCGACTCAACCATGCAGCCCATCTTTCTTCAAGTGCCTCCTTATTGTGCATCTTGAAACAGCCACACCACATGTTTTCAGATAGTCTTGTATTTCACCTGAAATTATTTGTGGGTTTTCCTTTGCATCCCGAACAATTTTCCTGGCAGTTGTGGCTGAAATTTTAGTTGGTCTACCCGACCATGGTTTGGTTTCAACAGAACCCCTCATTTTCAACTTCTCAATTAGACTTTGAACACTGCTGATTGGTATTCTCAATTCCTTGGATATCTTTTTATATCCCTTTCCTGTTTTGTACAGTTTAACTACCTTTTCCCACAGATCCTTTGACAATTCTTTTCCATTACTCCGAATCCAGAATTGTCAGTGCAGCCCTGGATGAAAGATGCAAGGGTCTGTCTGTCACACACACTAATTACAAGCAAACAGATCACAGGTGAAGATGGTTACCTTTAATAGCCATTCAAACCCCTTTGTGTCAACTTGTGTGCATGTTATCAGGCCAAAATCAGGGTATGTAAACTTTTGATTAGGGTCAATTGGGTAGTTTCTGTTGTCATTATGATTTAAAAAGAGTAAACTATGTTGATTGATAATAAATCCCAAACCCAAACACTAACCATGAGTAAAATAAATGTTTTTGTGTTATCATTCATATTTTCTGAAAAATGGCCAAGAAATCATAAATTCTGCCAGAGTGTGTAAACTTATGAGCACATAAGAAACATGAGAAAAAAAATTATAATATATTATATATACACACGCACACACATATACACACACACACGCACACTATTTCAAAAAAGTGAGTACACTACAGTATATTTTTGTAAATATTTTATTATATCTTTTCACGTGACAACACTGAAGAAATTACATTTTGTACAAAGTAGTGAGTGTATAACAGTGTAAATTTGCTGTCCCCTCAAAATAACGCAACACACAGCCATTAATGTCTAAACCATTGGCAACAAAAGTGAGTACACCTCTAAGTGAAAATGTCCAAATTGAGCCCAATTAGCCATTTTCCCTCCCCGGTGTCATGTGACTTGTTACTGTTACAAGGTCTCCAGTGTGAATGGGGAGCAGGTGTGTTAAATTTGGTGTTATCGCTCTCACTCTCTCATACTGGTCATTGGAAGTTCAACATGGCACCTCATGGCAAAGAAGTCTCTGGGGTTCTGAAAAAAGAATTGTTGTTCTACATAAAGATGGCCTAGGCTATAAGAAGATTGGCAAGACCCTGAAACTGAGCTGCAGCACGGTGGTCAAGACCATACAGCGGTTCAACAGGACAGGTTCTACTCAGAACAGGCCTCGCCATGGTGGACCAAAGAAGTTGAGTGCACATGCTCCAGAGGTTGTCTTTGGGAAATAGATTTATGAGTGCTGCCAGCATTGCTGCAGAGGTTCAAAAGGGTGGGGGGGTCAGCCTGTCAGTGCTCAGACCATACGCCGCACACTGCATCAAATTGGTCTGCATGGCTGTCGTCATAAAAGGAAGCCTCTTCTAAAGTAGATGCACAAGAAAGCCCGCAAACAGTTGCAGAGTAAGGACATGGATTAGTGGAACCATGTCCTGTGGTCTGATGAGACCAAGATAAACTTATTTGGTTCAGATGGTGTGAAGCATGTGTGGTGACAACCAGGTGAGAAGTACAAAGACAAGTGTGTCTTACCTACAGTCAAGCATGGTTGTGGGAGTGTCATGGTCTGGGGCTGCACGAGTGCTGCCGACACTGGGGAGCTACAGTTCATTGAGGGAACCATGAATGCCAACATGTACTGTGACATACTGAGCATGATCCCCTCCCTTCGGAGACTGGGACGCAGGGCAGTATTCCCACATGATAATGACTCCAAAAACACCTCCAAGACCACCACTGCCTTGCTAAAGAAGCTGAGGGTAAAGGTGACAGACTGGCCAAGCATGTCTCCAGAACTAAAACCTATTGAGCATCTGTGGGGCATATTCAAATGGAATGTGGAGGAGCGCAAGATCTCTAACATCCACCAGCTCCGTGATGTCATCATGGAGGATGGAAGAGGACTCCAGTGGCAACCTGTGAAGCTCTGGTGAATTCCATGCCCAAGGGGGTTAAGGCAGTGCTGGAAAATAATGGTGGCCACACAAAATATTGACACGTTGGGCCCAATTTGGACATTTTCACTTAGGAGTGTACTCACTTTTGTTGCCAGCGGTTTAGACATTAATGGCTGTGTGTTGAGTTATTTTAAGGGGCCAGCAAATTTACACTGTTATACAAGCTGTACACTCACTACTTTACATTGTAGCAAAGTGTCATTTCTTCAGTGTTGCACATTAAATTATATTCTAAAATATTTCCAAAAATGTGAGGGGTGTACTCACTTTTGCGAGATACTGTATATCCTGCTAAGATACATCAAAAAGACTTACCGAAGCCAGGCTGTGAGTGGAACTTGAGTGCTTGCTTGAATGCTTGCTTGGCTCTATAGAGGAGATACCACTGAGAGTGTCATTACTTTTGCTGCTTGGACTCTGCACTCTGCGGGAGTATCCTGAAAGGTCAGAGAATAGACAGCAATAGATATAAGGGAGGTAAATAAAAAGACCCTCAGAATTTTAGGACTGGTGTCCGGTTAAGTATTGGTATTTCAATCAAATCACAGCAAGTAAATACTTCTACAAAAGATAAATAGAAATGTCCATTATTAGCTAGATGTTGGTCTGTCCAATCTAAAAAGTATTACCTGCCCCCTCTCTGTGTTAACTGGGATTGTGCAGCAAGTCTCCGGCCTTAAAGATAATCCAGCTTATTGGAGAGAAGTGCTCATTGTAAATTTAAGCCACGAGGTGAGCAATGTATTGGTCTGGCTTGTGTTAACGGAGTTTCTCATGCCAAAGGGAAACTCTGTCATTTTAATACTCGATTAGATATACACATGAATGTATGCAGCTAAATAGACAATATATCTAATGTGTTTTTTTTTTTTTTTTAAAAAGAAGAAGTTTCTAGGCACAGAAAGGTCAGCCTAAGGGCTCATTCACACTATCGTGTTGAGGTAATGCATGCATTACTGCAATGCCTGTTGGTGCACCGTGTTAGTGCGTTGTGGTGCCATTGATTGTTAATGAAACTTCAACTCACGCTATGTCCAGAGTGCAGCTGCGTTACAGGGAACTGCACAATGTGGGTGGTGCAGCAAGGACCTATTGTGTTTGTTCCTTTACAGCTCATTCATTTTGAATGGAATGCCTGAGCACAGCACAGGTACAGCTCTAATTTGAAAAACACACTTTTTTTTTCTTTTTAGAATGTTTATGTTTAGTTTAGAAAATTGAATCTAAAGCCCCATACATACTATTAGATTTTCTGCAGATTTTTGTCTTCAGATTTTTCTGTATTTTGCAAAAAAACCTGGTTGATCCTGGTGCTCTCTATCTCCTCCTTCTGTTTATATCCCCAATTCTGCTAGGGATTTTGCATATGTGGTGGCAACTCTGCACATCCTCAGTTTTCAGTAAGTTTCTATACTGAGCATTTCCTCCCTGAGTAGCCCATGTGACTATAGAGTCACACATGTGGGTGTACACACAGTGGTAAATGACAGCTCACTTGGGAGGCTTCACCTCCCTCTTATTCTAAGACACAGGCTGGAGGGACGTCACAGCCTGTGACCGGCGGAAATCGGCCCACACCACGTTATTACCAAAAAAAAAAAGATTCGATTTCAAATATATATTTGTATGACAATTTAAAACAGTTTATTGATATTATTTATTTATTTTTACACTGTTATCCAAAGGCTGTTTTTTTTTGTTTGTTTTTTAATGTGACCAAGCAGGGGAGGACTAGAAGCTCCTCCTTTTAGGTTTCCCTGCAGACAGGCTGGAAAAGAGCTGGGTCATGTGACAGCTGTATATTCATTAGGAAAAAGGTACTTCAATGTTTTTTATTAAAAAAATTACAGTGCCATCATCCATATACAAAAATAGAAGGGATAATGTAAATTAACAGTGTGTGTTTAGTATCACTTTATTGCATTAAATGCTTTAAAAAAGGTAAAAACTTTGTCTTTAGAATCACTTTAAGACATGTTTCTGTAAGTGTTCTAGGACAGTAACGTCTGAGTACCACTGATGTTGTTGGCTTATGCTGTAGATTTCAGTTTTCCCAGTGGTTTGTCATTTCAAATCCTGGCCAAACTCGAGCAC
This sequence comes from Aquarana catesbeiana, assembly GCF_042186555.1. Taxonomy (NCBI): domain Eukaryota; kingdom Metazoa; phylum Chordata; class Amphibia; order Anura; family Ranidae; genus Aquarana; species Aquarana catesbeiana. Next base: position 245,980,707 of record NC_133332.1, on the reverse strand, counting down.
TACTTTGGACTGAGCTCAGGTTTAGATGACTAGAATGTCTCTGGAGGTGGAAAGTGGTGTTGGAAGGAGACTGCTTGCACACACAGACAAATCTAATCAATATCTTTGTTGCTAGATGAGAGGTTTTCATTTTCATGCGGTTTAGAGAATTTAAGTTTCTACACAAAGCATCTAGAATGAAGTAGTATGGTCCAGTTTGTGTATTGCTAAAGTGTCCCTGTGTTTAAACAAGTTTAAAAAAAGCTCTGCGATTACTAACTGCTGGTACAGGTAAATAACTAGAAGTGATGAAGGACTTTTCCTGAAGACAATGCTGCTCTTTGTTCCATCCAATGCAGTTCACACACATAGTTGATTAGGCATTCAGTCACATGATCTTTATTAAAAGGGAGGAGCCAGGGGTCTGATTTCACCAATTCTTCCCTTTCACGGTGATCATTTGGCCAAAGGCATATAGTCATGTGGCCAGCAGAAGAAAGAGTCTGAAGCATCACTTTCTCGAGGAAAGGTATTTTACTTCACCATGATGTCCTTTTTGGGAAGGTTTAAAGTGGTTGTGAAGCCACTGTATAATAAACATACCATCCTTTATGTTAGCCGCAGCTCTCCTCTGTCCTCTCCCCCCTCCCCTCCCTGCCTGTCAGCTAGTCTATACCACTCTGCTCCCTGCCCCTTCCCTGCCTCCTGCTATAATATCGGTATAATAAACATACCATCCCCTCTGTTAGCCAACAATATGTGTCCCAGTGTCTGTGCTAAAAAAAAAAACAAAAAAAACAAAAAAAAAAAAACACTATCTACCTTATATCAGAGCGTTCCCCCCCCCCCACTCACGTGACTCCTCGCCCCTCTCTTTCCCTGCCTATACTGGGCTGAGAACTCCCACTGACGTCAGCCAGGAGGAGGAGAGAGGCAAGGAGTCACGTGATCGCTGGGAGACGCTCTGATATAACGTATAAATCGGCATTTTTTTTTTTTTCAGCACAGACACTGGGACACATATTGTTAGCTAACAGAGGGGATGGTAGGTTTTTCTTGTTCAATATTTTATTTATTTTAAGTAGATAGATAACAAACATGGCATGAGAGACAATGACAACATAGAACAATGAGCCTCTGTCTTCGTACATGTTAACCAGATGATAACATTACAACATTAATAAAAGAAGGGTAGGGAAGAATAAACTCACATCTGATGCACATGGCACAGGCAGTTATGGTACAAATATTTACAAAGGAGAGTACTGATTGTGGAAGGGGCCTCAGAGAAGTATCCCAGGAGGCCCCCGACCACATATCCTCAGGTAATATCAAAGGAGAGAGATGAGAGACCTCTAGAAGGAAAAAGGTAAGAAGAGAGAAAATAGAGAAAGAAGAGTGTAAGGGAAACAGCAAAGGGGGAGGGGGCAGAGGTGTCTGTTCCGTTACGGGGCAAGGGACTAACTAAAGTGGAAGATTAGGCTCGCCACTTTAAGGTTCCAGGAGCTTGGGGTTGAATTGTGGAGGGAGGAAATGATCCACCCACGACTGAGGATGGTATGTTTTTATTATACAGATATTATAGCAGCAGGAAGGGAAGGGGCGAGGAGCACAGACTAGCTGACAGGCAGGGAGGGGGGGCGAGGACAGAGGAGAGCTGCAGCTGACGGAGGCACGTAAACTGACCACAGTATCTGGGCTCAGCAGCCATGAAGAACCGTGGTCAGTTTACAGGGGAAAGCGCAGACCCAGGCAGTTTTTTTAGGTTAAACAAGGGGCCAAATAACACAGCACAAGGACTGCGCTGTCATACATGCTTTAAGGGAACTGGATATATTTTCTTTTTGGGCGGGTTGCAAACACTTTAATACCTGTCCATGTTACTGATGCAACCTGAGACAGGAAGTAATAGTATCTTTTCCACTTCAAACGTGCCTCTTTCCCTGCATCTCCAGCTCCCATCAGGTGCACACTCAGAAGTAGGGATGAGCCGAACACCCCCCTGTTCGGTTCGCACCAGAACATGCGAACAGGAAAAAAGTTCGTTCGAACATGCGAACACCGTTAAAGTCTATGGGACACGAACATGAATAATCAAAAGTGCTAATTTTCAAGGCTTATATGCAAGTTATTGTCATAAAAAGTGTTTGGGGACCTGGGTCCTGCCCCAGGGGACATGGATCAATGCAAAAAAAAGTTTTAAAAACGGCCGTTTTTTCAGGAGCAGTGATTTTAATAATGCTTAAAGTCAAACAATAAAAGTGTAATATCCCTTTAAATTTCGTACCTGGGGGGTGTCTATAGTGTGCCTGTAAAGGGGCGCATGTTTCCTGTGTTTAGAACAGTCTGACAGCAAAATGACATTTTGAAGGAAAAAACTCATTTAAAACTACCCGCGGCTATTGCATTGCCGACAATACACATAGAAGTTCATTGATAAAAACGGCATGGGAATTCCCCAAAGGGGAACCCCGAACCAAAATTTAAAAAAAAAAAATGACGTGGGGGTCCCCCTAAATTCCATACCAGGCCCTTCAGGTCTGGTATGGATATTAAGGGGAACCCCGGCCAAAATTAAAAAAAAAAAATGACGTGGGGTTCCCCCTAAATTCCATACCAGACCCTTCAGGTCTGGTATGGATTTTAAGGGGAACCCCGCGCCAAAAAAAAAAAAAAAAAACGGCGTGGGGTCCCCCCAAAAATCCATACCAGACCCTTATCCGAGCACGCAACCTGGCAGGCCGCAGGAAAAGAGGGGGGGACGAGAGTGCGGCCCCCCCTCCCTCCTGAACCGTACCAGGCCACATGCCCTCAACATTGGGAGGGTGCTTTGGGGTAGCCCCCCAAAACACCTTGTCCCCATGTTGATGAGGACAAGGGCCTCATCCCCACAACCCTGGCCGGTGGTTGTGGGGGTCTGCGGGCGGGGGGCTTATCGGAATCTGGAAGCCCCCTTTAACAAGGTGACCCCCAGATCCCGGCCCCCCCCCTGCGTGAAATGGTAAGGGGGTACATAAGTACCCCTACCATTTCACGAAAAAAGTGTCAAAAATGTTAAAAATGACAAGAGACAGTTTTTGACAATTCCTTTATTTAAATGCTTCTTCTTTCTTCTATCTTGCTTCATCTTCTGGTTCTTCTGGCTCTTCTGGTTCCTCTGGTTCTTCCTCCGGCGTTCTCGTCCAGCATCTCCTCCGCGGCGTCTTCTGTCTTCTTCTCCTCGGGCCGCTCCGCACCCATGGCATGGGGGGGAGGCTCCCGCTCTTCTCTTCTTCTTTTCTTCTCTTCTTCTTCATTTTCTTCTCCGGGCCGCTCCGCAATCCATGCTGGCATGGAGGGAGGCTCCCGCTGTGTGACGGCGCTCCTCGTCTGACAGTTCTTAAATAACGGAGGGGGGCGGGGCCACCCGGTGACCCCGCCCCCCTCTGACGCACGGTGACTTGACGGGACTTCCCTGTGACGTCACGGGGAATGCCACAGGGAAGTCCCGTCAAGTCACCGTGCGTCAGAGGGGGGCGGGGTCACCGGGTGGCCCCGCCCCCCGTTATTTAAGAACTGTCAGACGAGGAGCGCCGTCACACAGCGGGAGCCTCCCTCCATGCCAGCATGGATTGCGGAGCGGCCCGGAGAAGAAAATGAAGAAGAAGAGAAGAAGAGAAGAAGAGAAGAGCGGGAGCCTCCCCCCCATGCCATGGGTGCGGAGCGGCCCGAGGAGAAGAAGACAGAAGACGCCGCGGAGGAGATGCTGGACGAGAACGCCGGAGGAAGAACCAGAAGAACCAGAAGAGCCAGAAGAACCAGAAGATGAAGCAAGATAGAAGAAAGAAGAAGCATTTAAATAAAGGAATTGTCAAAAACTGTCTCTTGTCATTTTTAACATTTTTGACACTTTTTTCGTGAAATGGTAGGGGTACTTATGTACCCCCTTACCATTTCACACAGGGGGGGGGGCCGGGATCTGGGGGTCACCTTGTTAAAGGGGGCTTCCAGATTCCGATAAGCCCCCCGCCCGCAGACCCCCACAACCACCGGCCAGGGTTGTGGGGATGAGGCCCTTGTCCTCATCAACATGGGGACAAGGTGTTTTGGGGGGCTACCCCAAAGCACCCTCCCAATGTTGAGGGCATGTGGCCTGGTACGGTTCAGGAGGGAGGGGGGGCCGCACTCTTGTCCCCCCCTCTTTTCCTGCAGCCTGCCAGGTTGCGTGCTCGGATAAGGGTCTGGTATGGATTTTTGGGGGGACCCCACGCCGTTTTTTTTTTTTTTTTTTTGGCGCGGGGTTCCCCTTAAAATCCATACCAGACCTGAAGGGTATGGTATGGAATTTAGGGGGAACCCCACGTCATTTTTTTTTTTAAATTTTGGCCGGGGTTCCCCTTAATATCCATACCAGACCTGAAGGGCCTGGTATGGAATTTAGGGGGACCCCCACGTCATTTTTTTTTTTTAATTTTGGTTCGGGGTTCCCCTTTGGGGAATTCCCATGCCGTTTTTATCAATGAACTTCTATGTGTATTGTCGGCAATGCAATAGCCGCGGGTAGTTTTAAATGAGTTTCTTCCTTCAAAATGTCATTTTGCTGTCAGACTGTTCTAAACACAGGAAACATGCGCCCCTTTACAGGCACACTATAGACACCCCCCAGGTACGAAATTTAAAGGGATATTACACTTTTATTGATTGACTTTAAGTATTATTAAAATCACTGCTCCTGAAAAAACGGCCGTTTTTAAAACTTTTTTTTGCATTGATCCATGTCCCCTGGGGCAGGACCCAGGTCCCCAAACACTTTTTATGACAATAACTTGCATATTAGCCTTTAAAATTAGCACTTTTGATTTCTCCCATAGACTTTTAAAGGGTGTTCCGCGGCATTCGAATTTGCCGCGAACACCCCAAATTGTTCGCTGTTCGGTGAACTTGCGAACAGCCAATGTTCGAGTCGAACATGAGTTCGACTCGAACTCGAAGCTCATCCCTACTCAGAAGCACATGCCTGCTCAGATGGTTCACTTGTCATGTAGAAATGAATGGGTCGCACTCTGATGCTGCCACTTAAACTGGCACAGGAAGTGTCAAAGTACAAGGTCTCCAGGGGATTGTTTGGGCTGTCCCTGTTGTATACTGAAGTGCTACAGAGTCACCAAAAAAAAAAAAAAAAAGACAGCTTCCAGGAATCTTTGCCATTTCTCCCTGCATCAGGACTTCTTTTGATGGCATGGCCTTTGCAGCCCTATGGGCATGATATGTGCAGTGGAGTAACTTGCTGGGCATGAGTAGGAGTGACTGGGTGGTATTGGTGACAAGATGATTGATGTGCAAGTCACTATTAGAATGTACCACATGGAAGGATGCCATCAAGTCATGCTCTGGTCCAAGCTCACACACCAAGCGCAAACAATGACAACAGGGATTCGGGACAGGGGGTGAAAGCATTGTCACTACTGCACAGGGTGGATGAAAAAAAAAAAAAAAAGTTTAAAAACACGTAAATATATACAATATCTCACAAAAGTGAATACACCCCTCACATTTTTGTAAATATTTTATTATATCTTTTCATGCGACAATCCTGAAGAAATTACACTTTGCTACAATGTAAAGTAGTGAGTGTACAGCTTGTATAACAGTGTAAATTTGCTGTCCCCTCAAAATAACTCAACACGCAGCCATTAATATCTAAACCCCTGGCAACAAAAGTAATTACACCCCTAAGTGAAAATGTCCAGATTGGGTCCAAAGTGTCAATATTTTGTGTGGCCACCATTATTTTCCAGCACTGCCTTAACCCTCTTGGGCATGGAGTTCACCAGAGTGCCACTGGAGACCTCTTCCACACTTCCATGACAACATCACGGAGCTGGTGGATGTTAGAGACCTTGTGCTCCTCCACCTTCCGTTTTGAGGATGCTCAATAGGGTTTAGGTCTGAAGACATGCTTGGCCAGTTCATCACCTTTATCCTCAGCTTCTTTAGCAAGGCAGTGGTCGTCTTGGAGGTGTGTTTGGGGTCGTTATGTTGGAATACTGCCCTGCGGCCCAGTCTCCAAAAGGAGGGGATCATGCTCTGCTTCAGTATGTCACAGTACATGTTGGCATTCATGGTTCCCTTAATGAACTCTAGCTCCCCAGTGCCAGCAGCACTCATGCGGCCCCAGACCATGACACTCCCACCACCATGCTTGACTGTAGGCAATACACACTTGCCTTTGTACTCCTCACCTGGTTGCCACCACACACGCTTGACACCTTCTGAACCAAATATGTTTATTTTGGTCTCATCAGACCACAGGACATGGTTCCAGTAATCCATGTCCTTAGTCTGCTTGTCTTCAGCAAACTGTTGGCTTTATTGTGCATCATCTTTAGAAGAGGCTTCCTTCTGGGGCGACATCCATGCAGACCAATTTGATGCAGTGTGAGGCGTATGGTCTGAGCACTGACAGGCTGATCCCCCACTCCTTCAACCTCTGCAGCAACGCTGGCAGCACTCATACGTCTATTTCCCAAAGACAACCTCTGGATATGACGCTGAATATGTGCACTCAACTTCTTTGGTCGACCATGGTGAGGCCTGTTTTGAGTGGAACCTGTCCTGTTAAACGCTGTATGGTCTTGTCCACCATGCTTCAGCTCAGTTTCATGGTCTTGGCAATCTTCTTCTAGCCTAGGCCAACTTTATGTAGGAGAAACAATTATTTTTTTCAGATCTTCAGAGGGTTCTTTGCCATGAGGTGCCATGTTGAACTTCCAGTGACCAGTATGAGAGAGTGAGAGCAATAACACCAAATTTAACACACCTGCTCTCTATTCAAACCTGAGACCTTGTAACAACAATTGGGCCCAATTTGGACATTTTCACTTAGGGGTGAACTCACTTTTGTTACCAGCGGTTTAGACATTAATGGCTGTGTGTTGAGTTATTTTGAGGGGACAGCAAATTTACACTGTTATACAAGCTGTACACTCACTACTTTACATTGTAGCAAAGTGTCATTTCTTCGGTGTTGTCACATGAAAAGATATAATAAAATATTTACAAAAATGTGAGGGGTGTGCTCACTTTTGTGAGATACTGTACATTCTTATCCATTTACTAATGTGATCAGCATGAGGATTAGAAATAATGTTGATTGGGAGAGTGACATTCCATTTTTTTAAATGAACAAAATTATTATTAAGCATCTAATGCTGCTGTTGCATCTTTTCTTTTTCTCTACTTTAAAGTCTCTCAAGACAGCAATAAAGTCATGATGGAAGTTTCCATTCCTTTCTACTTTATCCAAAGCTAGAAAAAAAAAAAAAAAAAAAAAAAAAAATTCCCTTTAAAGGGCCAGTCCATCCGATATATTATGCATTTATTAGAATAAACCTAGTATATGTATTAGGGAATGTACGAGCAGGACTCTGATTCCTCCTGTATTGTATCTGTACTGTCTGCCCTCATGTTGTAAAGCACTGCACAAACTGTTGGCTTTATATAAATCCGATATTATAATAATAATGTACAATGATTATTACTGTTTAAAAAACGAATCATAATTCTATGTGAATTCATTAAAGAGAATCTTCACCCTAGAAAAAAAAAAAAAAAAAAATTCAAAGTCAGAGGCTACAGATCCTGTAGCCGCTGACTTAACCACTTCCGGACCAGCCGCCGCAGTTTTACTGTGACAGGTTGGCTCAGCTGGGCAAATTGTCGCTACCTTACGTCGCTTCGCCTTTTGGCCACTAGGGGTGCGTGCGCACCTGCAGCTTGTGCCCGGAGCCGATGCGAGTGCTCGGCGGGCACGATGACCGCCGGGCATCCGTGGTCGCTCGTGACAGAGCAAGAACCGGGATCTGTGTGTGTTAACACACAAATCCCTGTTCTTTCAGGGAGTAGAGACAGATCGTAAGTTCGTACTAAGTATGAAAATCGATCTCTCTCTCTTTCCTAGACAGTCCCATCCTCCCAGTTAGAACACACACTAGGGAACCCAGTTAACCCCTTCCCTGCCAGTGATATTTATACAGTAATTAGTGCATTTTTATAGCACTGATCACTGTATAATTGTCAATGGTCCCAAAAATGTGTCAAAAGTGTCCAATTTGTCCGCCGCAATATCGCAGTCCCAATAAAATCGCAGATCGCCACTATTACTAGTAAAAATAATAATAAAAATGCCATAAATCTATCCCCTATTTTGTAGACGCTATAACTTTTGCGCAAACCAATCAATATATGCTTATTGAGATTTTTTTTTTTTTTTACCAAAAATATGTAGAAGAATACATAATCGGCCTAAACTGAGGAATTTTTTTTTTTTTAAATGTGGGATATGTAGCAAAAAGTAAAAGATTGTGTTTTTTTTTTAAATTGTCGCTTTTTTGTTTATACCGCAAAAAGAAAAAAAAAAAAAACGCAGAGGTGATCAAATACCACCAAAAGAAAGCTCTATTTGTGGAAAAAATGGACATCAATTTTGTTTGGGTACAGCGTCACACGACTGCGCAATTGTCAGTTAAAGCGACGCAGTGCCGTATCGCAAAAAACGGTCTGGTCACTGAGCAGCCAAATCTTGCGGGGCTGAAGTGGTTAATAAAAAGGACACACTTACCTGTCCAGGGATTCACTGCCATCCTGACCTGGCCTGGTTCATCGCCAGTCTTCGGGTCCACGGTGCTGGCATGTTTACTAAGGGAAGAAACTCCTTGCAGCTTCCCACTGCACTTTGTGAATGGTACCGCAGCCTTCTGGGACCTGTGACATGTCCCAGAAGGCTGCAAGTAAGGGGGGCAACTTCCGCTTGGATAGCCAAGGTGATTTGAGAATAAGTGAGAGCAAGTCCTTATCAAAATTAGGTACCCACTCCCAAAAAACATTTTTTGTGCCAAATGTGGTTGGGGGGGGGGACATATAGTGTGACTTCCCCTTTAGGGTGAAGGTCCACTTTAGACCATGGAGCAAGCAAAATGACAACACAAATTTAACGGACCCTTTATCTTAGAAATAGCACAGAGAGTAGTAGTCCAGACAAAAACAATCCATATATTCTTTAATAAAAGGTGCTGGCCAGAGACTTGCCTTTCTTTACAGAAGAGGTGCGTCTGACAGGTAAGACAGCTGTAGGTACCCCGCCTGGTTTCAAGCCTCCACTCTCCGCTGTTATTTGCTTCTTCTTATGTTTTCGTCTTTTCAGCTGGTGGGCTGCCAGAGCCAAAGCTACTGTGCCGAGAGCAGTTGCAAACAGGACTTTCCGGAGGCCGGGGGAAAGCTTTAACTGTGAGAATGTGGTCTGTAAAAGCAAAATGTACCCAATATAAGCAATTATTGCAGTGTACACACACATCTATGCTTTTAGGCATTATTAGTGGCAATTGTGTTGCACAAGGGGGTGCAAGGTGAACGGTGTCTTTTTAAAAGGGGGTCTTTCTGCATATACAATTGGTGAAATGTTCTAACATGTCAGGAGGAAGATTTGCTAAATATAAAACTGGCCACATACATCTTAAAATAGCTTAAGGCTCCATTTACACTTGTGCAACTTGTCATGCAACTTTGGAGCTTAAAGTCGCATGACAGGTCATTCCTCATTATTTTCAATGATAACCATTCACATATGTGCAACTTGAAGGTCGCAGCAACTTTTAAGTAGTTCATGCACTACTTTCATGCAACTTGAGGGCTATAGACTTCAAAAGTTAACCCTTAAAAGTTTCATGAAAATCATACCTGAATGTTATACAATGCAACAGTTGTCCATTATCACTGGTCAAAGCCAAAATCATATCCAAGTCGCACTCATCCAAAATTGCGTCAAAGTTGCACTCCAAAGTCAGCACAACACAAAGTGTGAATGGAGCCTTAAAGTGTACAGTGAGGGGAAAAAGTATTTGATCCCCTGCTGATTTTGTATGTTTGCCCACTGACAAAGAAATGATCAATCTATAATTTTAATGGTAGCTTTATTTTAACAGTGAAAGACAGAATAGAAAAAATATCCAGAAAAACGCATTTCAAAAAAATTATCAATGAAAGGAGTTGTAGAGGCATGAGGGTTTTTATCTTCATGCATTCCATGCATGAAGATAAAAAACCTTCTGTGTGTAGCAGCCTTCCCAGCACCCCCTCCTGGCTGAGAGAGGAGCAGCGCTATTGGCTCCCACAGCTGTCAAAGTCAGTCAGCCAATCAGGGGAGAGAGGGGGTGGGGCCAGGTCAGGGCTCCGTGTCGGAATGGATACAAGGAGCTCTGACTGCAAGCTGCTGGCTGAGGGGCACTCAAAAGGAGGGAGGGACTAGGAGCAGCAAAGAGGGACCCAAGAAGAGGAGGATCCAGGCTGCTCTGTGCAAAACGAACTGCACAGAGGAGGTAAGTATAACACGTTTGTCATTTTAAAAATATACAAAAAATGAGCCTTTACAATCACTTTAATTTGCATTTTAATGAGTGAAATAAGTATTTGACACCTTCACAGAACACGACTTAGTACTTGGTGGCAAAACCCTTGTTAGCAATCACAGAGGTCAGACATTTCTTGTAGTTGGCCACCTGGTTTGCACACATCTCAGGAGAAATTTTGTCCCACTCCTCTTTGCAGATCGTCTCCAAGTCATTAAGGTTTCCAAGCTGACATTTGGAAACTCAAATCTTCAGCTCCCTCCACATATTTTCTATGGGATTAAGGTCTGGAGAGTGGCTAAGCCACTCCAGGACCTTAATGTGCTTCTTTTTGAGCCACTCCTTTGTTGTCTTGGCCATGTGTTTTGGGTCATTGTCATGTTGGAATACCCATCCACGACCCATTTTCAATGCCCTGGCTGAGGACGTTCTCACCCAAGATTTGACAGTACATGGCCCCATTCATCGTCCATTTAATGCAGTGAAGTTGTCCCACAAAGCATAATGTTTCCACCTCCATGTTTGATGGTGGGGATGGCGTTCTTGGGGTCATAGGCAGCACTCCTCCTCCTCAACGGCGAGCTGCGTTGATGCCAAAAAGCTTGATTTTGGTCTCAGCTGATCACAACACTTTCATCCAGTTCTCCTCTGAATTATTCAGATGTTCATTAGCAAACTGAGCATGATTTCAGTCCTTCACGGCATAGTTACCAATTGTTTTCTTGGCGACTATGGTCCCAGCTGCCTTGGCTGTCAACCCACTTCTTTAAAATGCTCCCATCCCCTCTAATATTACAATAAGCTCCCCTGTGTATGTGTGCTATAATAAATATGCTTATCTGTACCGATAACACATTGGCTCCCAGCGCTCAGGTGCCTCCTCCCTCCACTCCTCCGCCCAGCTGACAGTTCCAGTGGGCGGAGCCAAGCACTGCCGCTGATGTCAGCCGGGGGGGGGGGGGGGGGGGGGGAGACAGAATCGTGGAGTCACGTGAACGCAGGAGGGCGATGTGTTAGCGGTACAGATAAGCATATTTATTATATTATATAACACAGATACAGAGGATTTTTTTGTAATATTACAGAGGGGATAGGAGCATTTTATACTTAATTTGAGAGCATTAGGAGCTAGGGGGGGTTTGGGTTAACAAACGCTTTAAGATTATTGACAAGATTCTCCTGTGTAGTTCTGGGGCGATTCCTCAACGTTCTCATGATCATTGAAACTCCACAAGGTGAGACCTTGCATGGAGCTCCAGACCGAGGGAGATTGACAGTTATTTTGTGTTTCCTCTATTTGTGAATAATCACACCAACTGTTGTCACCCTCCCACCAAGCTGCTTGGCGATGGTCTTGTAGCCCATTCCAGCCTTGTGTAGGTCTACAATCTTGTCCCTGACATCCTTGGACAGCTCTTTGGTCTTGGCCATTATGGGGAAATTGGAATCTGATTGATTCGATTGCTTCTGTGGACAGATGTCTTGTATATAGGTAACAAGCTGAGATTAGGAGCACTCCCTTTAAGCGAGTGCTCCTAATCTCAGCTCCTTACCTGTATAGAGGACACCTGGGAGCCAGAAATCTTGCTGACTGATAGGGGATCAAATACTAATTTCACTCAATAAAATGCAAATCAATTTATAACTTTTTTGAAATGTGTTTTTCTGGATTTTTTTTGTTATTCTGTCTCTCACTGTTAAAATAAACCTGCCATTAAAATTATGGACTGATCATTTCTTTGTCAGTGGGCAAACGTACTAAATCAGCAGGGGATCAAATACTCACTCCCCCCCGTATGTTCAGGCCTCTCTCCCCCTTTATAGTATGCCCCAGCAGTATTTCGTCTTTTTTCTACTTCTACTTTTTTCTTACTACTCCCTGGGACATTACCAGGCCTAAACCTTTTTTTGCTGCGGCGGCTACTGGGAGGTCAAGTTCTACTGATGCCCCCAGTACTCCACCTCCCAAGAGCCTCTCTCTATACACAGTGTGTGGGCAGGCTGTTGGAAGTCAAGACAGCAGCACTGTTTTGTTTGAAAATAAATCATTACATAGTTAGTCAGGCTGAAAAAAAGACCATCTGTTTCAACCATAAAAATAAATAAAAAATAATATCATACAATCCCATATACACAATCCTATATCCACAGTTGATCCAGAGGAAGGCGAAAAACCCCAGCAAAGCATGATCCAATATTCTACAGCAGGGGAAAAAAAATTCCTTCAATCCTTGTCTCTCTCTACTTGCATTGTATGCAAGTAGAGAGAGACAAAGAGGGTTGGGGGCTAGGACTTCTGTAGTTCAGCGGGCAAGGTTGGCAACACTGGTTGGGGTTTTAGTGCAGCACTGTGTTATCAGGCCAAATAGGAAGTTAGGAGCACACTGGATTTCTGACAGGTCAAGAACTCTTGTGGTACTTTGTGTGTTTAGTGGGATAAAACAAGGGGAAATGTACACGTATTACTGAGATGTACTGTTTTATTTTTTTTTTTTATTGTTTTTGCTCCAACCTACTTGTACTTTGGGTGGGAAGTGGTTAATCATGACGTCATGGACTTTTAGTTGGGATAGCTACACGCATCATCCAGATATCATCTTTTTCGGCGGGCGATTAAGAACAATCATAGCGGCAGTTCAGCCGCTTGATCATTTTTACAGGCGGCGGGAGGGGGCGATCAGTGAGCCGGGGAACGAATCGGTCGCTGACGGAAGATGAGCATAGAGAGGACTGGGGACCAGATGGTCCCCAGTCCTCTCTATGACTTTCAGAGGCCCAAGCGCGACGTTATGATGTCACGTCCGGGCCAGCGGAAGTAAACAATCCCGGGGACGCAGCTGGAAAGGCCGAGTTTATTTTTTGATCTTGGTCTTTCCAGCCTGAAGGAGAGATGTGGGGTCTTATAGACCCCACATCTCTCCATAAAGAGGACTTGTCATGCACTATTCCTATTACAAGGAATGTAAACATGGAAATAAAATAGAAATAAAAGTGAGCAAAAAAAAAATAAATAAATAATAAGTTTGAAGAGAAAGTGTAAAAAAAAAAAAAAAAAATTAAGAATAAAAAAAATAAAAAATGTAAAGCGCCCCCGTCCCCGTGCACAGAATCAAACGCATACGTAAGTTGCGCCCACATATGTAAACGGCGTTCAAATCACACATGTGAGGTATCGCCGCGTACATTAGAGTAAGAGCAATAATTCTAGCCCAAGACCTTCTCTTGTAACTCTAAACAGGTAACCTCTAAAAAATTTTAAAGCGTCATCCATGGAGATTTTTAAGTACCAAAGTTTGGCGCCATTCCACAAGTGTGCGCAATTTTAAAGCATGACATATCAGGTATCCTTTTATTCGGCGTAACATCATCATTCACAGTATACAAAAAAATTAAGCTAACTTTACTGTTTTTTTTTTTAATTCATGAAACGCGCTTGAAAGATCACTGTGCAAATACCGCGTGACATAAAAAGTTGCAATGACCGCCATTTTATTCCCTAGGGTCTCTGCTAAAAAAAAAAAAAAAAAAAAAAAAAAAAAAAAAAAAAAACATATATAATGTTTAGGGGTTCTGAGTAAATTTCTAGAAAGAAAAAAAAAAAAAATGATGATGATTTTTACATGTAGGTGCGAAGTGCCAGAATTGGCAAGGATGGGAAGTGGTTAATTTACAAAAGCACGATGTAAGGTATTTTCATTTTGTATGTGCTATTTACCCAATTTAAATCCATACCTTTTCAATTCACTAAAAACATTATGGTAAGCATCAGATGACTTTAGTGCATGCCTGTCTTTCTTTGTTTTGAGGCATTTGGACTGTAAAAGACATTAAAAAAATACTGCTAATGTTTTTTGGCTCATTAAAAAGGAAAGTTTTTTGTTGTTTTGGGGGTTTTTTGATGGTTTTATATAGGTTTCTGCTAAATTATATTTCATATATAATTCAGGTTTAAGAAAGAATTTCAAGAGCAATGTGGGTGATCTAAAAAGATGACAGCAGAGCTCCTTGTTTGAGGCACAATTTTTCTGATTAAAACTTCAGCCTGAGACCTTTGAAAAAGGAGTAGGCACTGGTATGAGCCATTAAGCTGTGAAAGCAGCTTAATCAAAGAAGCAAACAAAATCATTTTTCTCTAACAACAAAAATGCTACAGCTGAAATCAGGCCAGTTCAGACCGTTACAGTGCATTGCCATAAGTGTGTAAACACATTATTGTGCACATTAAGGTGTGTTGTGATTAGGCAGCCCGTTCACTTTAAAAAAGGAGCTACCAACACATGGCAACTAACTGGAAAATCTTCATGACTATTTTTTCAAAGCAGCGTACTGGCATTGTGGTGCCCTGTAGTGGGAGTGCATTGCCCACTACTGTTTTACTGCCTTGGGGTGCCATTTAAAGTGAATGGCACCAGTAATGCACAGCCTCAAAGCCATACAATAAAGGTACGAGTCGCCTTGATATAGATATTAATAAAATGCCACCTTAATCCATTAAGGCCAGGAAACAAAGGCTCTAAAAGATATAAGAGAAAAACAGACAAGCAGCAGAGAGCTCCACCTACAAGCTGAAAAAATACAAATGAAAGCGATATTAGAGTGATTGTAAAGTCTCTTTAAAAAAAAAAAAAAAAAATTAACAAACATGTTATACTTACCTCCTGCGTGCAGTTGGTTTTGCACAGAGCAGCCCCAATCCTCCTCTTCTCGGGTCCCTCTCTGCTGCTCCTATCGCCTCCCTTCTGTCGAGTGACCCCACAGTCAGCAGCTTGCTATGGGGGCACCAGAGCTGAACTGTAGCTTCGTGTGTCTATTCAGACATGGAGCTGCCGTTCGGCCCTGCCCCCCATCTCTCCTGATTGGCTAGCTGACTTTGACTGACAGCCACGGGAGCCAATGGCGCCACTGCTGTCTCTCAGCCAATCATTAGTGTCCCGGTTGGCCGAGGCACATTGCTGGACAGAGATGGGGCTCAGGTAATTATTAGGGGGTGCTGGGGAGGTTGCTACACACAGAAGGATTTTTATCTTAATGCATTAAAGTGGTTGTACATCAAGTACAACCACTTTTACCTACAGGTAAGCCTATATTAAGGCTTACCTGTAGGTGCTGGAAATATCTCCTAAACCTCCACTACGGTGCATGTGCCGATGTCTATGGCACATGCGCACTTTAGAAAGAGCAGATTGCGTTTCTAAAAGGGGTCATGCCGTGACTGGCGGCTCCCGCACGCATGCGCGGGAGTGAGGTCACGTGACTCCGGCCAGTCACAGAGCCGGAGTTCACAGCGCCAGAAGGAAGAGGGATAAAGATGGACGCTCACTGCTAGTGGGGACAGCGGCGACATCGCAGGCTTCGGTTTCAGGCAAGTGACACATAATGGGCTACTATGCCATGCATAGTAGCCCATTATGCTTTACCTTTGCATGGAAATAAAGAGGAAGTAGAATCCACCAGGGTTTACTTCCTCTTTAAGATAAAAAAAACTTCTGTCTTTACAACGCCATTAAACCCTCAGTTTTTAAGCACTTTCGGCAGCTGATTTAATCACTTACTGAACATGCAGCTTATTTATCTCGTAATCCTTCTCTACGTTTCAGTTTAAGATGGTGTCGTGATCCCTGCCCTGGGTTTCTTGTTTCAGGGGGGACTTCTTTCTCTTGCAGTATCCTATGGAGCCACCCTAGTATGTAGGGGCTAGAGCTGTGCCTCCCTACATTGTGTGTGTCAATAGGAACACGTAGCCTAGGATGTCAAGGCACTCCCCTGCTCCTCCCTTCCCCAATATAAAAGACTGACTGGGAGGAGACTGCACTGTCAACTCTTTTCTATGAATACTGGATATTCAGGGAAGCAGCACCGAGAAAGCAGAAGCCAGAACCATTGAAAGTTGTAAACTGCAAGGGCTGGGGTAAGAATCTTAAATAGTTTACTAGGGAATGTTTAGTTTATTGTGCTAAAAAGGTTAAACTGATCTAAGAAAAATAAAAAAAGCTGAGTGTTTAATACTACTATAAAATAAAATATGTACAAAACATTCTCTTAACAGCAAGCTGTAAGCATGGGTACTTACATAGATATAATAAAAGTAGGCCATGCTCATGTTTTGATATTTCAAGTGTAAGTCAGTTGTCATTGAATAACTGGTGCGGTTATATGATTTCATGCACCATCCATCCATGCCTTTTTCTATTTAAAGCTGTCCTCGTATGCTAGATTATTCCAAGCTGTAATGATCTGATGAAACCCAGTGTGGAAGAAATGTCTTTGTAATTGCACACCTTGCAGATCATAAGGATGGCAAGCTTCTGCTAATTAACATGTTTATAACCGCAAGCGCAGACATATGCTAAAGTATATTTACACGTGGCAACTTGTTGGATCAGATGCATTAAAGGGTTAGAGGCATTGGAACTGTCCAGCTAACCAGATAATGTAGTCTTTTGAAATAAAAAACAAATGAATGAAAAAAACACACACACACACACACACACCTCTCTATTCCAGGACTAAAATAGTTAAAAGGAAAAGTGCACTTATCCTTTTAGCATCCTCACCCCCAAATATAAACACATGTCCCCCTTCTATGGAGCCCTTTGATCCTTCTATAGAACTCTATAGGAAGTTTCTGCATAGGAAAGCCCGGGCACAGAAGCAGTGTAAACACAGTTTAATAACCAAGGCCAAGGGACACAGGCGAGTGAGTATACATCTGGGAAAAGAGAGGGTGTGGTAGTGTAGCTCAGGAGAGGCGAGGTGCACTCATCTTTTCAAGTTAAAATCTTGCAGGTATTTGTTAAAGAGCTATTAAACCCAGTCACAAAAAATGTATTATATAGCAGCTTTATCATTTGTAGATGCGGTGGCTGCATTTTCTTTTTCCCTTTATTTTCACCTGTTGATCCAGCCAGTAAATATTATTTTCCAGCTTCCTTTACCAGACCAAGCAGCAAAAGTGGCAGCACAAACCACTTAAAGTGGTTGTAGAGGCTAAAGGTTCTTTACCCTAATGGCAATGCCATTGGCTCCTGCTGCTATCAATCCAACCCTGTAACGAGGGAGCGAGGGGTGGGGCTGAGCCACACTGTGTGTCAATAGATGCACAAAGTGCAGCTCGAGATCCAGCCCAAACAAGTGCCCCCATAGCAAGCGTACACCTGTGCAAGGGCCATGTTTGCCTACACAGGATGCAGAGGTGTTTTATGCATCCGCTTGCAGACATTCTGATTCACATCTATTGGGATGAAGATGCTGCACTGACATGTGCGTGTTGTGGGAGCGTGTCCCTGAACCCACACCAAGAGCGTGTTGTGGGAGCGTGTCCCTGAACCCACACCAAGAGCGTGTTGTGGGAGCGTGTCCCTGAACCCACACCAAGAGCGTGTTGTGGGAGCGTGTCCCTGAACCCACACCAAGTGCGTGTTGTGGGAGCGTGTCCCTGAACCCACACGAAGTGCGTGTTGTGGGAGCGTGTCCCTGAACCCACACCAAGAGCGTGTTGTGGGAGCGTGTCCCTGAACCCACACCAAGAGCGTGTTGTGGGAGCGTGTCCCTGAACCCACACCAAGTGCGTGTTGTGGGAGCGTGTCCCTGAACCCACACCAAGTGCTTGTTGTGGGAGCGTGTCCCTGAACCCACACCAAGTGCTTGTTGTGGGAGCGTGTCCCTGAACCCACACCAAGAGCGTGTTGTGGGAGCGTGTCCCTGAACCCACACCAAGAGCGTGTTGTGGGAGCGTGTCCCTGAACCCACACCAAGAGCGTGTCCCTGAACCCACACCAAGTGCGTGTTGTGGGAGCGTGTCCCTGAACCCACACCAAGTGCTTGTTGTGGGAGCGTGTCCCTGAACCCACACCAAGAGCGTGTTGTGGGAGCGTGTCCCTGAACCCACACCAAGTGCGTGTTGTGGGAGCGTGTCCCTGAACCCACACCAAGAGCGTGTTGTGGGAGCGTGTCCCTGAACCCACACCAAGAGCGTGTTGTGGGAGCGTGTCCCTGAACCCACACCAAGTGCGTGTTGTGGGAGCGTGTCCCTGAACCCACACCAAGTGCTTGTTGTGGGAGCGTGTCCCTGAACCCACACCAAGAGCGTGTTGTGGGAGCGTGTCCCTGAACCCACACCAAGTGCGTGTTGTGGGAGCAGCGGCTGCGACAGTGCAACCACTGCGTCCCAACAGATATGACTGGGAATGTCTGCATGCAGATGTACGGAACACTTGTGCACCGTGTGGGCAAATATGGCCCTTGTACATTTTAATACTCCCATGTTATCAAGGCCTTTGGGTTCTTTCACAGAGGCGTCATTAGTTTACACACGTCTTTTGCTAAGAAACTGAATACTGATTCATGTTACATCTGCTTACATCAGGGTGCACATCTGCCTTAAAGCGGAGTTCCACCCTTTGACAGGTATCCTGTCCCCACTTCCGCGAGTCCTTGACGCAACGCATTACATCAGCGGCTCTGCTCCCTCCTCCTGCCACAGGGCCAGTAGGAGAGCGCAGAGGTGCCTCAGGCATGCGCAGTAGGGACCCGGCGTGAAGCTGTAATGCTTCACTACCGGGTTTCCTTACCAGCAATGGTGGCAGCACCTGACAGCTGATGGAAACATCAGCTGCGGTGCCGACATCGCTGGACTCCAGGACCGGTAAGTGTCCTATCATTAAAAGTCAGCAGCTGCAGTATGTGTAGCTGCTGGCTTTTCATTTTTGCAGGGGTGGGCGGACCTCTTCTTTAAGTTCAGTTCTATTTACATCAGTTTGCATAAGTGACAAAAGTATTAAAAAAAAAAAAAAAAAAAAATGAAAGTTTGTTGCTTAAGGCCCCTTTCACATGCAGGACTCTGTTTAGATCAGCAGGGGTTCTGTCCGCTGATTCCCTGCTGATCTGAGCAGAGTGGGAGGATGATGGTCTGTGTCTGATCAGTTTATGCGCAGCATACACAGACAAAGCTGCTCTATGGGAGGCCGAGTGTATATGGACTCTGTTGTTCATTTACACCTGACTGCCCTCTGACCCGATCCACCTACACAGAGGAGATTGGATCCCCTTCCATTTGTTTTTATAGTGGACCTGATCGTCGGTCCACATAGAGGTGAACAAACCGTCCAAACAGGTCCTCCTGAAAAACTGACAGGCGGACCTGATTGGAACAGCCGTGTGAAAGGGGCCTAAAAACGGACATAAATGAAACTGACATAAATAGACAGTATTCGTTTACATTTATTTAGAGCCTTCTAAACAGAAAAGGACACAGCCTTGTTCTGCATAAAAAAAAAAAAAGTCTATTTTTCATCTAAAAATGGACAGACAAAAACAGGCAAATGTGGAAGGACTCTTATACTGCATGTATAGTGTGCCATATCAAGGAGACATGTACAGCTAATAATTCTTTTCACTTTAAAAGTGATTGTAAAGACAGAAGGTAGAATGCAAGATAAAAAGCCTTCTGTGTGCAGAAGCCCTCCTAATACTTACCTGAGCCCCATCTGGATCCAGCCATGTCCACAAGTGCCTCGGCTGTCTGAGACTCTCCCTCCTGATTGACTGAGACACAGCAGCGGTGCTATTGGCTCCCTCTGCTGTCAGTCAGTTAGCCAATCAGAAAAGGAGGGGATGGGGCCGAACCACAGCTCCCTGTCTAAATGGATACACAGAGCTGCAGCTCGGCTGCCTCCAAAGCAAGTGGCTTGTTGTGGGGGCAGAAAGGAGGAGCCAGGAGCTCTGGCCAGTGACCCGAGAAGAGGAAGATCGGGGCTGCTCTGTGTAAAACCACTGTACAGAGCAGGCAAGTATAACATTATTTTTATTCTTTAAAAATAACAAACAACGAGACTTTAATATGACTTTAATGTACCTACAGACACGAGACACAGTGAACTTTACAAGGTAGGGAGGAAGGCTGAGGTTATACAAACATCATTTTATCTCTAAACAAACAGCAAAACTCAGTAGAAACAAAAGGCGTTTACCTGTCCAAAGGTTGTGTACAAGAACACAGGGATCTCTGCCACAGTCATAGCCAAGGCTTGGATAATGGACATGCCCTCTGCTCTCTGGAATGCCATATTGGTCAGTTAGGCAGTATGTGAACACAAGGATAATATTTAATCAAGTTCAGGCATTAATTCCCCTATTTCTTGACCAGACAGTTGGCACAGATTAAGTGCATGTAAAGATCCCATTTTTCAAACAAACCCTAAAAAGAAAAGAAAAAAAAAAAAAAAAAAAAAAAACACAAAATAGAACAAATGTAAACCCAAACTGAATCACAAGATTGCAAGTTTCTTGAGGAATGTAAAATAAGTAAAGTGCTTCTTAAATTGTTGCTGCTACATAAATGTCTGTAATAAATAAATCAAATTAATTACATTTTATAAAAAAAAAAAAAAATAATACACCTCTATTTTATTTCTTCATATTTTGCTACATCTCAGTACTGCCAATCCCCTGTAGACACACTGCAGTCAGTCCCAGTTCTTAGGGTGTGTTCCCTGATGGGGACAACTATGTACTTTGCTTGCCTAATATGTATTGCAACAGGCACTTGCACTCTCCATCACAAGCCCAGTGATAACACACAGAGGCAGAGAGAGTGCTGTCACCCTATAACAGGAAGGACATTTATGGCAGAATCCAAGGTATTATTTTTAATAAAAGCTGCAGATTTAAAGATACTGAAAATAACTTTTGAAAATACAGTAACACGTCAAAGCTTAAATGTCTAATATTCCGAACAATACATTGCAAGCTGGACTGCGATGGCAGTTACATTTTCAGTGTATACTAATAAGGGGTAAATACATTGCATAGATAACAAAAGTGTAGGATTTGTAAAGCACGACATCATTAGGGTTTTACATTTTGTTTGTAAATTAAATCGATATAAATTAATTTGAATAGGTAGTCAATGTGCTCTTTAATGTTCGGTCACAAGTGCACTGTGTAGTTGTGGTCATGATCTGTACTGGGGTCCCAAAGCCCATTTTGGGACACCAAACTGATTTTCAGTATGCTGTGGCTGTATTTGTGGCTAAACTTAAAGGAGAAGTTCACCTTTTCAGAAAAAATTATAATCTGCACATTTTTGCAGGTAAAAAAAAAAAAATGTGCATTTATAATTTTTTGTTGCAGAAGCCTGTAAAGCATTGCACCAGTGATCACCAGATTGCTGATGCCATGCAGGTCTCCTGCAGATCTGTCCGTGTATAGGCTTGCTTGTACCTCGTACGAGGAAGCCGATTCATGCCGACAAGAAAAATGAATGAACTACCACAGAGCTCACAGTGCCGTGGGAGGTCATAGAAAACTATAAGCCAACAGTTTTCCCATTCACAGAGCGCTGTGAATGAGTGACTGGGCCGGGTGGGCAGAGCCCTGCCAGCCACGTTTTTTTACATTTTGAAAGCTAGCGGGAGGAGAGGAACCCACGCAAGTTAGCACAGCAGGATTCGGGGAGGTGCGGGGGCTGGTGCATTCTTAACATGCTGCATCCCGAATATGGGTGTAACATGTTATGAAAGGTGAACTTATCCTTTAATGTCACAAATATACCGTAAATGTTACTATCCAATAGTACAATCTCTGTCAGATCCTCCTACAATGTGAGGCACTGGCTTGCAGGATTATGGACGGTGGGTATGTGTCACCTACTCATGCTGAGGGGCTCAAGGGTTTGTGTCTGATGTGAAAAAAATAAACGTTTTGTTTTCTCTCGCTCTTAAATCCTTCTCTGGGTCCTGGAACCCAGAGACTTTGTACAGTTTTTGGTGGGATAAAGTCTCCATTCCTGGGTCCACATCTTACCTGGTAACCAGATTATTAGTCTCAGCTATGCACCGGTCTTTATACATGTAAACTGACTGATGCTCAGGATTTACTCTCTCTGTCTCTGCGGTGGAAGCTTGCTGCGGTGTGAAAAGGCTGAGAGCTAAAAGAACACTAAGTAGGAACATGTGCTGTTTGCTTTGAGGAACCTATCAGGGGCACCCTGTTAGTCAGGAACTGATGCAAGTTTAGTAAGTGGCTCAGACATGCAGATATCTTAGTTACATAGTTATCTTGTTTGTTTTATGCTATGGAGTTGCTGTAGAAAGCCTCCACCAGTGCAACTGCTCCAATGAAGCCTCCTCTCCTCTCCCTGTACACACGATCGGACTTTCCGACGGAAAATGTGCGATCGGAGCTTGTTGTCGGAAATTCCGACCGTGTGTAGGCTCCTTTGGACTTTTTCCATCTGAATTTCTGACACACAAAAGTTTGAGAGCTAGATCTAAAATTTTCCGACAACAAAATCCATTTTCGGAAATTCTGATCGCGTGTACACAATTCCGACGCACAAAGTGCCACGCAATCAAGCAGAAGAGCAGCACTGGCTATTTAAACTTCATTTTTCTTGGCTCATCGTACGTGTTGTACGTCACCGCATTCTTGACGTTCGGAAATTCCAACAACTTTGTGCGACCGTGTGTATGCAAGACAAGTTTGAGCCAACATCCGTCTGAAAAAATCCGATGGATTTTGTTTTCGGAATGTCCGATCGTGTGTACAGGGCATAAGGCTACTTTCACACTGAGGCAGTTTTCAGGCGCTTTAGCGCTAGAAATAGCCTCTGAAAACCGCCTCCCATTCATTGCAGCGTGTCTTTTCACATTGGGGCGGTGTGCTTGCAGGACGTTACGAAAAGTCCTCCAAGCAGCATATTCGGGGCTGTTTGGGAGTGCTGTAAATAGCGTTCCCAAATGCGCTGCCCATTGCAATGAATGGGCAGAGCTCCAAAGTGCCTGAAAAGCATTTTGAAAGCGCCGCAAAATTTTTTTTGCTAAAAGCGCTCCCCGCTAGCGTCTGAAAAGTGCCTCTAAAGCACCAAAAAAACAAGCATCGCTTTAGCGCTAACGGCCGGGCGCTGCCAGTGTAAAAGGGGTCTAAGGTGTTCCAGGTCCTTGTTGCACACTTGCCTCCTCCAAGTACAATACAGGAAGAATAGCCCCACATTGTATGTGATGACACTGAAGGATCACCCACAGCCCAGAGCAGAGAAGAGGGCAGTGGCTGGATCAGAGGGTAAAGTAATCAACACCTCCTCTTCAGCTGCACCTAGACCTTACAAGCATTAACCATAGCAGATGGGGGGGGGGGTCCTTTTTTTTTTACCCTCCATCCTAGAGTTGGGCTTTAAATTGATTACTTATGTCGGCCCTCAAACTACATAGCTTAGGTAAAATTTAAACGCTTGCCGACCGGCTCACACCGATATACGTTGGCAGAAGGGCATGCACAGGCATATTAATGCACCTGTACGTTGCCCTTTAAGAAGCGGTTTGCGCGTGCCCGCCGCGACCTCCGTGAGTGTGATTCGCGGGTCCCGCGGACTCGATGTCTGCGGAGATACCCGCGATCGTCTCACGGAGTGGAAGAACGGGGAAATGCTGATGTAAACAAGCATTTCCCCATTCTGCCTAGTGACAGGACACTCCTCACAGCTCCCTGTAATTGGGAGCGGTGATCAGTGTCGTGTCACACATAGCCCACCCCCCCCTCCACAGTTAGAATCACTCCCTAGGACACACTTAACCCCTACAGAGCCCCTAGTGGTTAACCCCTTCACTGTCAGTCAAATTTACACAGTAATCAATGCATTTTTAATCGCACTGATCACTGTATAAATGTGAATGGTCCCAAAATAGCGCCAAAAGTGTCCGATCTGTTCGCCATAATGTTGCAGTCATGATAAAAATCGCTGATCGCCGCCATTACTGGTGATAAAAAAATTAATAAAAATGCCTTAAAACTTCCCCTATTTTGTAGACGCTATAACTTTTGCGCAAACCAATCAATAAACGCTTGTTGCAAATTTTATTACCAAAAATACGTAGAAGAATACGTATCAGCCTAAACTGAGGAAAAAAAATGTTTTTATATTTTTTTGGGGATATGTATTATAGCAAAAAGTAAAAAACAATGCGTTTTTTTCAAAATTGTCGCTATTTTTTGTTTATAGCGCAAAAAATAAAAAACGCAGAGGTGATCAAATACCACCAAAAGAAAGCTCTATTTGTGGGGAAAAAAGGACGTCAATTTTGTTTGGGAGCCACGTCGCGCGGCTCAGTTAATTGTCAGTTAAAGCGACGCAGTGCCGAATCGCAAAAAGTGCTCTGGTCTTTTGCCAGCCAAATGGTCCGGAGCCGAAGTGGTTAAAGAAGATTATACAATCAGATTGCAACCTGGATGGCTGACTTTAGGCTAGCATACACCGCAATTGACTTGAATATCAAAATGCAGAATGTTTCTTTGCAACGCCATGATGTGAACTGGCCCTGTGTGTGTTTTTTTTTTTTTTTTCTTATCAGTGAACTGTAAAAAAGCAGAAAATAGGGCCTAAAAGGTGACGTGCCATATATAACAACCAATTATTTCATGCTCTCCTTTCCCAACCTGTGCAAGGAAGCTGAGAGTAGAAAGTCGATTGGTTGCTAGGAGGAAAAAAAAAAAAAAAAAACGGCAGCTCTCCTATCTGTAGAGATCAAGGACTTTCCAATCCAGTGAATCCTCTGCAGCAGCAAAACTATTACCCCATAATGTCACAAGCTCAGATATGGTCAGACTGGCCTATGTCTTCATCAGTATTATTATATCAGTCAACAACTGCCTGAAAAACGTCCTGTATTGGGATGATGTTCAGAAGCATACACGGCGTGTTCTATAACACTGAATGTAAACTAACATGATACAAGAGGCCTCAAATTCAGCATCTGGCTTTGCCAAAGTGCAGCAAATATTTTTTTTTTTTTTGTGAATGTAATGCTACAGGAAGCTGTCAAAAACTACAGATGTGTTAAACTAAATGGTCAGAGCCTGCAGACATACTATAGGAATTTTTGGAGACTAGAGACATAATTCAGGAGATAGTCATAGACTGAAGACACATTACATGAGACTGCTAGAGATTATAGCTATTACAGCCCCTTCCACATTTTTTTACTTATGCCCCTTAAAATTTTTGCATTCCATACCAATCCATTAACCATTGGCCAACCAGGCGTTGTCATTATACTGCGGCAGGTCGGCTCTTTCCCGCAAATAGCCCTTTGAACAGCTATAGTGGGCGCACGGCGGGGGACCCGATGCGCGTGGCCTGCAGGTGCGATGTCCACCAGCCACGGGCGATCGCAGGCACGAGAGCCAGATGGGGGATGTATGTGTGTGTAAACACACACATCCCCATTCTGTCAGGAGAGGAGAGACAGATCGTCTTGCTCCTATTAGCAGCGATCTGGCTTCTCCTCTAATCAGTCCTATCCCCATACAGTTAGAAACACTCAGGAGGGAACACATTTAAGCCCTTGATCTCCCCCTAGTGTTAACCCCTTTCCTGCCAGTGCCATTTACACAGTCATCAGTGCATTTTTATAGCACTGATTGCTGTACAAATGTCAATGGTCCCAAAAAGTGTCAAAAGTGTCAGATCTGTCCACCGCAATGTCGCAGTTCCGCTAAAAATCGCAGATGGCCGCCATTACTAGTAAAAAAAAAAAAAAAAAAAAAAAAAAATAATAAAAATGCCATAAATCTATTCCCTATTTTGTAGATGCTATAACTTTTGTGCAAACCAATCAATATACGCTTATTGCGATTTTTTTTTTTAACAAAAATATGTAGAAGAATATTGGCCTACACTGAGGAAGAAATTTGTTTTTTTTTATATTTTTATAGGGGATATTTATTATAGCAAAAAGTAAAAATATTGCTTTTTTTTCTAAATTGTCACTCTGTTTATAGTGCAAAAAATAAAAACCGCAGAGGTGATCAAATACCACCAAAAGAAAGCTCTATTTGTGGGGGAAAAAAAAAAGGACGTCCATTCCGTTTGCGTACAATCTTGCACGACCGCGCAATTATCAGTTAAAGCGACGCAGTGCAGAATCGCAAAAAATAACCTGGTCATGAAGGGGGCAAATCCTTCCGGGGTTGAAGTGGTTAAAAAAAAAAAAAGTGGATGACAGCATGGAAAAAGTATTGTGAAAGAATAAACCAAACCCTTTACCTACTAGAAGTCAGTCTAAGACCCCTTTCACACTGAGGCAGTTTTCAGGCATTTTAGCACTACAAAAAGCGCATGAAAAACTGCCTCCCATTCACTTGAATGGGTGCTTTCACACTGAGGCAGTGCGCTTTCGGGGCGGTAGAAAAAGTCCTGCAAGCAGCATCTTTGGGGCGTTTGGAGCACTGTAAAAAGCGCTCCGAAAATGCCCCTGCCTATTAAAATGAACGGCCACAAAACTGTTTTTTTTTTTGTTTTCTTCTTAAGGTCACCGCACAGCAAAAACGACTGGCGCTTTAGCGGCTGTTTTAGCAGGGCTTCAGTGTGAAAGGGGTCTCAAGAATAATTTTCCTTCCCTGTCATGATATCTTATAGGCATAGACCACTTTTTTTTCAAAAACATATAGATAAAGAAAGAACAAACTGTCAAAAAAAAAAAAAATGTATTAGTCTGGAAAATGGACTACAAGTGCAGCGAGTTCCTCTGCTGCGGTGGCTGATGGGACATTTGGTATTCCATTGGGGTAGGTAAGGGGGGCAGTGTACAGGTTACACCCTAAATACAGGTATAATATTAAAGTGATATTAAACCCAAAAGAAAACATTTTATTACAGCTTACCAATTTTCTTTTTTATGCTTTCTAGCCTTTATTTTCACCTGGTCATCCAGCCAGTAAATCTGATGATTTTCAACAGAACAAGCTGTCCTGTAAATGCAGCAGTTTAGAGAGACAACTATTTACCACTGACAGGGGGGGTTTACAATGATCAGCTTTTTTTTTTTTAAGTGGATATAAAACCCCAAAACATTTTTTTCATTATGACTCATATCTGTTGCAGCAGAGGATGTCATTTCATCTGTGCCCAGTCTTGCCACAAAGAGTTAATCCAGCTCTGAGCAATCCTCTTATCTTTCTTCAGTAAGATAAAAACAGAGACACAGAGAACTAGGAGTCAGTACTCCGCCTTGCTGTGAGTGACAGGTGATTTCCTTATCTCATGCACCAGTGTGAGAGAGGCATTCTGTGTACTTCACATCCCTCTTCCTTTCTTCTCCAGCTCTCCCAGGATTGGCTACTCCACATCTCAGCATGATTGGGGATGCTGAAGTCATGTGGTGACTTTCCTGGGTTTTGACTGGATGTTGGTGACCATGGGGCATAATCCACGAGACCAGCAGAAGTTCAGTGTAAGAAATATCTATGCCTGGCCAAGGGGAGTGTAGAGGTGGGCGGGGAGTCTACTGACATCACGACTCCGCCCACCGACCTCCGGACAACAGACTTGCCCACAGAATCCAGAGTATTGCAGGGCTCCTAACAGCTAAAAGGGGAGATATTTGACAGGTAAGGATAAATGCAGGAGGCATGTATATCCTTATAGAACGTGCACTATGGAAGTAATTTAGAAATGATGAGTGAGGGTTTACATCCACTATGATGTTAAACCTTTATCCCAAAAGGAAGAAAACGGCCCACCAGATAGCTCTACTGAACAGCAGACCGGTGAGTGGCTCTAAGCATACCCAGAAAAGTATCCACTTGATATTGTTGGGTGCTAAGCACACTATTGCCCGGGCTTGGAAGCAGCCATCCATTTCTTTTGCTGCAGTAAAATGTAAAATATCTTGGATAATGGTCCAAGAAAAGGCAGTGAGCATTTTTCAAGATAATGTCTACACCTCTGACTCAATCTGGGAACCCTGGATTGAGTACATTCAATTGCCCCTGTGATCCACAACAGGTTCCTAAACTTTCTCATGACCCCCGATATCTGCAATTTCTCCGATCTGCCTGACTCCCTCTCCTTTCCTGATCTTACTTCCTCTTCTTACATCTCTTTTTTTCCCCTTGACAAGGAAGGTTTCTTTAACCTATGGATATCATAGACTTAAACTTTTTGTGTTAAGACAGACTGTTTCCCCCCATGTTAGATAATGCTATGTCTCCACTGTATGTGCTTTATTTTTTTTAAAAAAGCCTCTGTATTCCTTATTTCCGAGGGCTGCTCGGCACTCTCATGACCGCAAGCCGCTCCCCTCTTCTCAACTGACGCCAGCGGGGGATTCTCGGTTCCCTCCCACTGTAGCTGTCAGATCGGGAGAGGAAACAGCAGGTGGTCACGTGAGCGGCGCTCGGAAAGAAGGTATACAGAGGCATTTTTTTTAATAAAAGCACATACAGTGGACACATAGCATTAGCTAACATGGGGATTGCCTGAAAATGATAAAGTTGGTTTAATATGTTCCTAGTCGGCCCTAACATTTTAGTTTAAGTCTGAAGGCCTCCATGTAATATGCTTTCTTACTCTTTGCGATTTGAGTGACAAATGTTCCTCCCCTATCACATGCCCTCACTGTCCTTTTGGACGATTTGTATATTGCTTCTGTTGTTTTCTGTCTGTACTTATTGTTTTTGACCATTTTAAATAAAAAAATAATTGAAAGAAAAATGTCATTTGGGTACAGCGTTGCATGACCACGCAATTGTCATTCAAAGTCAGACAGCGCTGAAAGCTGAAAATTGGCCTGGGCAGGAGAGGAGGTAGAAGCCTTCGGTATTGAAGTGGTCAAATTGTCAAACAAATATATATTTGAAATCAAATTTTCATTATTTTTTGGCAATAACATGGTGTGGGGGATTTCTGACAGTCACAGGCCCCTCCAGCCTGTGTCTTAGTATAAGAGGGAGGTGAAGCCATCATTAATCCACATGTAATATCCTGTCCCCCCCCCCCATTGTATTTTGCTGTTTAGTGAGCATATAGGAAGGAGGGAGTGGGCTGTCATTTACCACTATGTATACGCCCACATGTCTGACTCTATAGTCACATGGGCTGCTCAGATGTGATAGGGAGCAACTCACTGAAAACTGAGCACGTGCAGAGCTGCCAACACTGCTCTGTAAAATCCCTAGCCGATTCGGGGACATGGACAGACGGGAAAGATAGAGAACAGCAGGATCAACCTGTGTTTTTTTTTTTTTTTTTGCAGAGTACAGAAAATGAATCTCATAGTGACTGAGTGAGTATAAACAGCATGTTTATACTCACAGCATTTACTGACAATTACTGATAGTTTTTTATGGTGTGGGTTTTGTGGCACTTTAAATACTATGGGATGCCACCAGCATATTTTGTAAATGCTGAGTGACAGTTAAAGCAGAACTAAACCCGTCGATTTAACATTTTAAAAAACAGTTATGTTTCTGACATGCCAGGAATGCTAAATGTCACATTTACTTTTGCCCCCCCCCAGACTAGAAAACACTGATCAGTGCCGATTGAATGCTGGTTTTCCAGCAAGACCTGTTGAACAGACAGCGGTACACATAGGACTGAACGTTGTCCGATTTCTGCTGAACCAGCTGACTTTTGGTACGTGTATAGCGGGCTTTAGTTTGCCCGGTGTAGTATAAACAATTGCCGGTGTGACAACACAGGAGAACAATTAGGAAAGCATTGTCCGGACACTTCCTGTTATAAGGTGACAAGGACCTTCATGGCATGATCAACAGGTGTTACTTTCAAGAAGGCGAATACTGAAAAATGACTTCTAAAATGACAATTACAAGGTGAATCCTATAGGAGAGTTCAGTGATTGGGTTTATATCAGGGAAGCAGTTCAAGTGGTAGTAAACCCCAAAATTAAAAAGAGTTGTAAAGCCTCAAAGCTTTTCTGCATTAACCACTTGCCGACCAGCTCACGCAGATATACTGCGGCAGGTTGGCAGCGCTGCGCAAATCGCCGTACCTGTATGGCGGCTCGGGCGGGCGCATGCCACTGGCAGCGCTCTCGCACCTGCTGCACGATGTCCGCCGGCTACCCGCGATCGCGGTGAAGAGAGGCAGAATGGGGAACTGCCTATGTAAACGAGGCGATTCCCCATTCTGCCAGATCTTCTGTTCCCAGTGATCTGTCATGTCCCTGGCTGCCCATCCCCCCTACAGTTAGAACACACCCAGGGAACACAGTTAACCCCTTGATTGCTCTCTAGTGTTACCTCTTCCCTGCCAGTGTCATTCTTACATTGATCAGTGTAATAAGGTCACTGGTCCCCAAAAAGTGTTATTTGGGGTCAGATTTGTCTGCTGCAATGTCGCAGTCCCACTAAAAGTCTCAGATCGCCGCCATTACTAGTAAAAACAATTTAAAAAAAATAAACGTCCCCAAATCTAGCCCATAGTTTGTAGATGCGATAACTTTTGCGCAAACCAATCAATATAAGCTTATTGTGATTTTTTTTACCAAAATATGTAGAAGAATACATATCGGCCTAAACTGATGAATAAAAGTGTTTTTTGTTTTTTTTTTGGATATTATAGCAAAATGTTTAAAAAATATATATATTTTTTTTTTTCTAAAATGTCGCTCTTTGTTTGTTTATAGCGCAACAAATAAAAACTGCAGAGGTGATCAAATACCACCAAAAGAAAGCTCTATTTGTGGGGGAAAAAAAAGACATCAATTTTGTCTTTGTACAACGCGGCGCAATTGTCAGTTAAAGCGATGCAGTGCCGTATCGCAAAAAAATTGGCCTGATCATTGAGGGGCAAATCCTTCCAGGGCTGGAGTGGTTAAGGTAACCTTCTGTGCTGCAGCTCCCCACAGACCCACATTTTTCTTACCTGAGCCCAATCCGATCCAGCGATGTACACGAGCGCAGCGGCTCCAGCTGCTGTCTCTCTCCTTATTGGACAGACTGATAGCAGTAGGAGCCATTGGCTCCCAGTAAAGGTAAATCAAATCCAGTGACAAGGGCGCCAGGGCCGAGTCTGGCTGTCTGTCATGGACGCAGCGGCGGGACTCAGGCACGAGCCCGCACAGGTGCCCCCAGGGAAAGCGGCTTTCCTTGGGGGCACCTGATGAAGAGGAGGAGCCAGGAGTGCCAGCAAGGCACCCCAGAAGAAGAAGATTGGGGCTGCTCTGTGCAAAACGATTGCACAGAGCAGGTAAGTATAGGTGTGTTTTTTTATTATTTTTTTTTTTTTTATTTTTTTTTAAATAAAAAGGGTTTACAAACCCTTTAACCACTTTCTTATTGGGCACTTAAACCCCCTTCCTGCCCAGACCAATTTTCAGCTTTCAGCGCTGTCACTCTTTGAATGACAATTGTGCAGTCATGCTACACTGTACCCAAATGAAATTTTTATCATTTTTTCACACAAATAGAGCTTTCTTTTGGTGGTATTTAATTACCTCTGGGGTTTTTATTTTGTGCTAGACAAAAAAAAGATGGAAAATTTTGAAAAAAAAAAAATCTTGTCTCATAGTTTGTTATAAAATTTTGCAAACAGGTAATTGTTTTCCTTCATTGATATGCGCTGATGAGGCGGCACTGGTGGGCACTGAGGGAGACAGATAAGGCGGCACTGATGGGCAGCACTGTAGATGAGGCACTGATTGGTGACATTAGTAGGTGGCACTGTGGGCACTGATAGGTGGAGCTGGTGGGCACTGATAGGCAGCACTGATAGGTGGGCACAGACGAGCTGGCGGCTGCTCTCTTTGATCGGGACCGATGTCCCTCTGACAGCCGCCGGGGATCGGCTTTTTTTTTTTTCTCACACTATCAGCCGATTACCGGCTCTGTTTACATCACATGATCAGTTGTCATTGGCTGACAGCTGATCACATGGTATGGGGTCGGGATACGATCTGTGATCCGATGAGTCTCATGGACTCGCTGATCACAGAGCGCGCCCTGCAGGGGGCGCTGCAGGCCGCTTGAGCACGGGAGGACGTCTATTGACACCCTCCCAGCAAAGTAGGTCCATGCTGTAGCTGTCATTCGGCTATATCGCAGATCTGAAGCGGTTTATATATTGCAGCTTTTCAATCATTAGATGTAATGGCTGCATTAGTTTTCTTTTCCCCACCTGGTGATCTGGCCAGTAACACACCTCCTGTATTACAGGGCCCCACCCCCACTCTGGATGAAGGAAAACAGGAGCCACAGCACACAGCTGCATTGTCGGTTTGGGGGAGGGGCAGTGTTACATGCACTAGCAGATTTAAATACACTAACAAGCTAAACTCCAGCTCACACTTTATAAATCAGGTACAGCAAACATTTTTTTCCCCCCATTTGAAATAAACATTTTACATTATTAATAAATAAAAGCTGATCACTGTAAGCACCCTTGTCAGCGGTAAATGGTTTGTTCCAGCTCTGTAACTGATACATTCTGCTGGAGAGTTTGTGCTGTGAAAAAAAAACAGATTTGCTGGCTGGATCACCAGATATAAAAATAGAAGAACGAATGTGTAAAAAACAGATGCAGCCATCACATCTAAGAACTGGCAAACTGCAATATAATAAATATATTTGGTTTTGGGTTTATTACTGATTTCAGGTACACAAAGCAGCAGACACAATGCAGAGCTCTGCTGATCACTATTATTATCCATATACTGTTATGTATGGGAATAGAATGTACACAGGAAATGTACTCAGCATGCATACCACTGGAGACAACATGGATCAGCGGGAGCCTGCTCCTCGATCTCCTCTTCAGGACTGAGAGTCGGGAGTCATGCTGCTCCTCACCCCGAGGATAACCATGACAGTCCGCCTTCCTGTCCCCCACCCATCCCCCGCTCCGCACTCACCGCTTCTCCCCTCCAGAAGGGCAGCGTCTCCTCCAGCCTAGCGCACCCGAACCCTGAGACATGAATGACACCGGTCACCACCAATAGCTAGCGAGGATTTCACATTCCATGACCGCAACAGCCAATCCGCGCATCCGCTTGGGCCTCACGTGTGCGGTTGCATTAAAAAGTGCCGTAGAAGCTTCCTGGTCGGCGGAGTCCCTGATTGGTGGAAAGGATGTGAGAGGACCAAGGAAGGGGGGCGTGGTATGTTTAAAGACACAGCATGGGAGAAGATGGATGGTTGCTGAGGTGGGTGGTGGAGGTCTGAGGGAATGGTTCTCTGTGGGTGGGGTTTGTGTTAATGATTATAGAATGGGGTCATAGTTTGGTGTGTGAGCCTTTACTCATATTCCACTTACAATTATATTAGAGGAGTTGTAAAGTCTCTGCATTTTATGTATTAAGGTGAAAAACCTGCGCTGCCCCCCCCCCCCTTTTTGTTATCTGAAACCGATCGTTCCAGCGACGAGAACGTGCCCAGCAGCTCCAGCCGCTGCCTCAGGTCCTCATTGGATAGATTGATAGCAGCAGGAGCCATTGGTTTCTGCTGCTGTCAATCAAATCCAGTGACGCGGGGCCGAGTCCTGCTGTCTTTGTCAAAGGACGCAGCAACAGGACTTGGAAGCGTTCCGCTGCTTGATCGTTCTTACGGGCGGCGAGAGGGGACGCCCTCCCTCCCGCTGCCCTCTGGTGCTTCTACCGCTTCCATCGGTGAGTCGGACACAGGTTCTGCTGGCCCCAGATGGTGAAGATAGAGATTTCCGGCGGACCAGATGGTCGCCGGAGTTTATGATCGAAGGCCGGGCGCGATGTTATGACGTCACGCCCAGCCTTTGCATTCAAACGAATGGCGCCGCCTCAGCTGGGAAGCCAAGATCGTTTTATTTTTTTTTTTATTTCAGGCTTCCCAGCCTTGAGGTGAGATGTTGGGGTCTTATTGACCTCATATCGCACTGTAAAGAGGACCGATCGTGCCACAAGGAATGTTTACAATTTATTAAGTGATCAATTTTTTTTTTAAAGTGTCAAACTAAACAAAAGAAAAGTAAAATTAACAATAAAAAAAAAATTTAAAGCGCCCCTGTCCCCACAGAAGCGAGCACATACGCAAGTCCCACCCACATAAGAAAACAGTGTTCAAACCATCCATGTGAGTTATCGCCGTGAACGTTAGAGCGAGAGCAATAATTCTAGCCCTAGACCTTCTCTGTAACTCAAAACATGTAACCAGTAAAAAATTTTAAAGCGTCTCCTACGGGGATTTTTAAGTACCGAAGTTTGGCGCCATTCCATGAGCGTGTGCAATTTTGACATGTGACATATGGTATCTATTTACTCGGCGTAACTTCATCTTTCACATTATGCAAAAAATTGGGCTAACTTTAACGTTTTTTGTTTTTTTTAAAGCAAAAAGTGTTTGAAAAATTGCTGAGCAAATACCGTGTGAGATAAAAAGTTGCAACGACCACCATTGTATTCTCTAGGGTCTTTGCTAAAAAAAATATATAATGTTTGGGTGTTCTGGATGTAATTTTCTAGCAAAAAAATGATGAATTTTACATGTAGGAGAGAAATGTTAGAATTGGCCTGGATGGGAAGAGGTTAAAAGTCCTGAGCTACAAAAACTACTACTAATAAACAGTCACTCACCTGTCCCACGATCCAGCGGTGTACTCACCGCAGCCATGTTCTCCCCGTGTCCTCCCTCGGCAGCGCCGACATCTCTACTATGGGCGCCCGGCTGTGACAGCTTGCGGCTTCACAGGCGGGTGCCCACTGCACATGCGCGAGTGGCGCTGCACTCTGTGACTGGTCCCGAAGTCTTCTAGGATCTGTCATGTGTCCCAGAAGACTTCGGGAAGGAGAACTTCTGCTTCCGATCGCCTAAGACAACTGGAAGGGAAGTGGGAGCAGGTACCTGTCAAAATCGGGTACCTGCTCCCCCCCCCCCCCCTCAGTTTCACAAACAGGAGCTGGGGAGGAGGCTTCTCCATAGAGAGCCGGTCAAAATCTCCTGCTATTGCTAATTGGATGAGGGGAATCCGCATCCAATTCGCAACGGTGTAAACCCATCCTAAAGTGTTAGCTCACATTTACCAAACAACTTCCTATGCAGGTAGGGGCCTCTGTGGATAAAAACAAACTATGCAGCTCTGACTGAAGATGAATAATAACTTTTTTTTTACCAAAAATATGTAGCAAAATACAAATTGCCCTAAATTTATGAAGAAATTATTTATTTTTTATTTTTTATTATTGGATATGTTTTATAGGAGAAAGTAAAAAATATTGTTTTTTTTTCTCGAAATTGTCTGTCTTTTTTTGTTTATAGCGCAAAAAATAAAAACCACAGAGGTGATCATATAGCACCAAAAGAAAGCTCTATTTGTGGGAAAAAAAGGACATCAATGTTATTTGGGTACAGCGTCGCATGTCCACACAATTGTTAGTTAAAGCAATGCAGTGTCGTATCGCAAAGAATGGCCTGGTCAGGAAGGGGGTAAAACCTGCCGGAGCTGAAGGGGTTAAAAGATCATCTGATGGTGCAGCAGCTCCCGTATGCTCTCGTATGTTCCACAAACACAGTACTCTGTCACCCGACTCCTCCCACGCGTATTGCCACGATTACGTGACTTCCTCAGGGATAGTGTCAGATTGGCCAGCTTATGTCGGACCTGCTGCCATACACACGGGCCAAGTTTCATCCGATTTCTATTTAATTGGTTGATACCGCCCAATATTCGGTCCATGTATACAGCCCCTTGCATCTCTATGGCATCATACATTGGAAATAACTGCCACAGACTAGGTGGGGAAATAGTTACCACAAACTGTGTGGGCCACAACAATTTTAATACTTTTTAGAAGCAGCAGAAACTTTAGTCCCATACAACAGAGGGTCTCTAAAGTGAGTGACCTGGAAGTCCGTCTCCGGCGGAACAACCTCTGTTTCATTTGGTTTCCTGAGGGCAGAGGACTGGAACACTTTATGGAACAATGGATCCAGGGGGTGTGGCCGGGATGTAAGACCGAGAGGACGCACGTTGTCTAAGCTCCGTTCCTCCATTTATCCTGCCAGCTATCTGGGCTCTTTTTCTCACATCCCGCAGTGGACTAATTGATACCCTGGGTTCCAAGAAGTAGCAGGGCACCCCGCGGGCTCCTCCGCTTTCTCCGGTAAAGCTACGATCCTCCAAAAACCCCGCCAACACACAGTGCCTCTCCTCTCCAGCAGCGGCCATCTTGACCACGCAGATGCCTGTGTCGGCAGCTGCATAGACGCCCTCCGCAGATATCGTGGAAGCCAATAAGTCCTGCAATGATGTTATCAAAACGTGCAAAGACCCCCCTACAGTTAAAATTGACTATCTGGCCACGGACATCAGCTTGATAGGCCACGATCTGGATAAATTCAGATCCAGGATGACAGAGGCAGAAAGCCACATCTCTCAGCTGGAGAGTTTCACTAGTGCCGATTCCAGGGAACTGCATGCCTTGCAGATACAGGTAAAGGCGCTCCAGGAAAAGTCTATTGATACAGAGAACAGGCTTAGCAGAAACAATATCCGCATCCTGGGCCTGCCTGAGCAGGCAGAGGGCCCCAGGCCGGTGTAGTTTGCAGAATAGTCATTGCCAAGCTGCTTGATTTCCCTGCTATGCCACCTACCTATGTGGTGGAGAGGGCCCATAGAGTCCCCCCCACCCCTCCTATCCCGGGGCCCCCCGCTGACTTTTATCCTCAAGCTACCCAATTACAGGGACAGAAATCGAATACTGGCAGCTGCCAGGCAGAAGCAAAATTTGAGGTAAGAGGGCTCCAAGATCCTTTTCTTTCCCGACTACTCGCCTGAGATCCAACAAAGACCCGGCTCCTATACTGAGGTCCGTAAGAACAGGGCCTCAAGTTTAGCCTCCTCTATCCCAGCAAGCTCACAGTGGTAGATGGAGATCGCACCAAGTTCTTCAAGACTCCTGAGGTGGCGGGGTGCTGCCTGGATGGCCGCTAGCATGGCTGCTGACCGATCCCTCGTGTGATGAGCGCTTTGGATATCACAACCTTGCAAGTATATGGGCCTGGGTCCTTATGATTTTTGTGATTTTTCTCTTTTTTTCCTTCTTCATCACTATGTTACTGTTCGAGTTCCTTACCTTGATTCACAGCTCATGTGTTATACTTCTGCTACTGTTATCCTCTCCTAAATGCCAAGGTACTCTGCTATTCTCTTCCTGAACCGAACTTCCAGCTTCAGAATATGAGGGAGCCAGTTGTATGGCAGATGGAACACCTGGAGAATCCTTTTGTGACTACCTGCCACCCTTTCCACAGTGAGTCGTCTACCTGGGTTTATCTTTATCCCCCAGACCAACGGAGCTTCCCCAGTTCCCCCCCTGGTCCCACTTGCCCACCCCCCCAGGACTGCGAGACCACCTTTTTTTGTGCTGACCTGTTTGGTGGTTGGACTAAGTACCGCTGATGTCCACAGTGATGTCTGTTCTCAGGTTTAGTACACTGCAATGTTATGTTCAGTTTTGGGTGCAGGCCAGTTTCCGACCCCCCCATATATGTTTTTAGGGGACGCCGGGTACCGGTAGGATAGGTACAATGTGCTTGGGAAGTTTTACAATGGTTCTAATATGTGTTAAGTGCTAATTCTCTTTTGCACGTTTGCTCGTGCTCTATCACTGCCTATCCAATGGAGTCTGCTCCAGACTCTGACCTCCCATTCTCAATCTCTTATGCCGCGTACACACGGTCAGACTTTCCGGCATACTTGGTCCGGCGGACCAGAGTCCGCCGAACAATCCGACCGTGTGTAGGCTCCGGCGGACTTTTCTGGTGGACTTTTTCCCAAAAGCCCGCCGGACCTAGATTTGAAATAAGTTTTAAATCTTTCCGTCGGATTCAGTTTCTGGCGGAAAGTCCGCTCGTCTGTGTGCTGGTCCGATGGAAAGCCCGCTCGTGTGTATGCTGGTCCAACGGACCAGTTACGACACGAGGGCAGGATATTGCATTTCGCGCTCGCTGCAATAGGAAAAACAAATTTTCCTATTGCGGCGAGCGCGGGGCATACCAGGCTCTTAGGTCCGGGTGATGTTGACCACGCCCCCTAAAACGTCACAGTCGCAGCATGCCCAGGGACTGTGACATCATAAGGGGGCGGGGTCTCCGCCTATATAAGTCACAACGGAGCCCTCAGAGAGCAGTCCAGCCGGAGAGAGCGTTGTGTCAACATCTGGAGAAGAGAAGAGGGAAGAAGACAAGAAGCCAAGAAGCCCAGAAGTCCAGACCTCCGCTGGCAAGAGAGCGGCCTGAAGACAGCGGAGGAGCCGGCCGAAGAACTGGAACACTGGGAGAAGAGGAACCGGAGGGACCCCCGAAGCCGGAAGAAGACCCCCGAAGCCGGAGGAAGACCCCCCCGGAGCTGTTTAATAAATTATTTTAAAAACCTGTGTAGTGTGTTTTATTATTGACACTTTTTCCCTAGGTGAATGGGTACCATGTACCGTACCCCATACTCATTCACATAGGGTGGGGGGGCCGGGATCTGGGGGCCCTCTTATTATAGGGGGCTCCCGGATTCCAATAAGCCCCCCGCCCGCAGACCCCGACAACCAACGGCCAGGGTTGTCGGGAAGAAGCCCTTGTCCTCATCAACATGGGGACAAGGTGCTTTGGGGTGGGGGGGCCCCGCAGAACGCCCCCTCCCCCAAAGCACCCACCCCCCCATGTTGAGGGCATGCGGCCTGGTACGGTTCAGGAGGGGGAAGGCGCTCGCTCATCACCACCCCCTTTCCTGACCGTCCGGGCTGCGTGCTCGGATCGGGGTCTGGTATGGATATTAGGGGGGACCCCACGCCGTTTTTTCGGCGTAGGGGGGCTTCCCTTTAAAATCCATACTAGACCCAAGGGCCTGGTATGACCCGCGACGGGGCTCGCAAGGTGTTAATCTCGCCGATAAAAGCGGCAAGATTGACTTCCTTTTCTAGTCCCGTCGCACCTGAGTCACGTTCAAAATGAACGGGCTTGTCCATGTGTGGGCAAGTCCGTTCATTCTGAAAGTCCGCCGTAACTCCGGCGAAAGTCCGTCGGAAAGTCATGTGTGGGCAAGTCCGTCCGTTTTAAGGTCCGGCGCACCTGGCGGACAAAGTCCGTTTGAAAGTGTGCCGGACCAAGTATGCCAGAAAGTCCGATCGTGTGTACGCGGCATTACCCTCACGACCATGGCATCACGTGATCGAGACGTCGGGTGATATCCTGGAAAGTGAAAGGCCTCAACTCTAAATTCAAAAGGGCACTCTTATTCCAGTATGTAAAGAAATGGAACCCTCAAATTCTAATTCTCCAGGAGACACATTTGATGGGCAGTAAACTGCTGGCTCTGAAAAAACCTTTGGTGCAGAAGGCCTTTCACCCATCCTACTCTATATATGCCGAAGGGGTTTCGATTTTGATTGATAAATCCCTTCCCTGCACTGTTAAGGCATTTCATACTGACCCCCATGGCAGATATGTGTTTTTTGTATTAACAATGTGGCAGCAACATTATATTATTGCTGGTATTTATGTGCCACGCCTTTTAAACTTGAGATACTGTATACCATTCTGGAGAGGATCACACTGTACTGCCCTGCAAAATTGCTGCTGCTAGGTGATTTTAACAATATCCTTTCACCAGACTTGGACAGGCCTACTCCGCCTAAGTCCTTTGCTGCAGACTTGCCGGGCTGGGCCCTCTCAGCAGAAGCCACAGAGATATGGATGTGGAAGCACCCCTCCACTAGAACTTATTCCTGTTTCTCTACTCCATGTAAAACATCCTCTAGAATAGATTATGCTTTTGCCAATCCATCTATGATGATGGAGGTTGTAGACACTACCTACTTACCTTGCGGTCTATCTGACCATAGTCCCCTGTCGGTTACAATAAGGACCCATGATCTGCGGAACGGCTATAAATGGCGCCTTGGTGCCCAATGGATCTCCCACAATGAAATTTCAGAAAAAAATCCTCAGGTTATACGTGATTTTTGGGAGTCCAATTCGGGGTCATCCTCTCCTTCTATGGTTTGGAACGCCTTTAAGGTGTTCACTAGGGGTCATTATATCTCTGCAATTAAGGCGGTTAAAACACATCAAGAAGCCAATATGCTACTGTTGGAAAAAGAGATTGAGAGGTCCTCTGACCTCTGGTCTCCCTGTACACTCATTGCCTGGAGTTTGGTGCTCTGCCACCCACTATGGCAGATGCACATATAATTTTGATGCCGAAACCCAACAAAGATCCCAAATTATGTGCCTGCTATAGACCTATCGCACTCCTTAACATAGATTTCAAGATTTTATCTAAACTTATCACTGTTAGATTTAACCCCCTTCTACCCTCCATTATAGACCTGGATCAGACTGGGTTTATGGCCCATAAATCCACAGACATTAACCTTTGCAGGCTTTTCACGAATCTACATGAACACCATGAGAATGTGGGCACCAGACTGCCCTCTCTCCCCGGCACTATTTGCCGTATGCATGGAACCAGTGGCAGAAGCATTACGTGTCTCACCACATATTAAGGGACTTAAACTGGCATGGCTGGAGGAGAGGGTAGCCCTGTATGCAGATGACCTCTTGCTTTTTTGAACAAAGCAAACTCCTACTTGCAGGAGGCTTTACAGGTTCTGACTGAACTCTCAAAAGTAACAGGGCTGAAGGTGAACTGGTCCAAGTCACAGTTACTGGCCGTCAGTCTGGACGCCAAACAGTTGGTCCTGCCAGATCTGCAGCTCAAGTGGGTGGAGGATTTTACATACCTGGGAGTGCGAGTCTTGAGAGATGCAACAGGATTTATCGCACTAAATTTGGACCCAGTTGTTCAGAGCGTTAAGGCCAAGCTGAAAGCATAGGCAAACCTCCCTCTATCCCTGATAGGCCGAGTGAATCTTCTTAAAATGAAGATACTCTCCAAATTTACTTACTTGTTTCAGAACTTCCCACAATGGATTCCCAGCTCTTTCTTTGTGCAATTAAACAAAATGTTCTCCTCATTCCTTTGGGGACAGAACCCACTCAGATTTAAACTGACTAGCCTGTGTTGCAGGGGGGATTGGCATTTCCGGACTGTCAGAAATATTTCCTTGCCGCCCAGCTGGTCACTGCGGTTTGGTGGCTGATACCAGATGTGTCCAACCCCGCTGCGCTCCATGGAGGCTCTGTCAAACCTACCCTTGCGGGGCCCTAAAGCTCCGTACGATTTGACTCCTTCCATGCGCACGACCCTCTGGGCCTGGAACGCAGGACTGGGTCTTGAAAAATACCCATGATTTGCGGTTTCTCCAAATGCTCCCCTGTGGAAAAACCACACTCTGCCCCACTTTTACGCACTACCTGAACCCAAAATATGGGCCAAGCACAAGATTAAATTAATTTTTGATATTACCTCTGATAATTTGATATACTCGTTAGACCATCTAATGTCTCATAATAGTGTTCCGTCCTCGTACCTATTTCGGTATTTGCAGTTATCCCATGTTTTCAAGAGCCAAATACGTTCTAATGACGTGCAAGTGGTACAACCTGATCTGGAAAGGATCATGCGTTATGAATGTACAACAAAACCTACATCTGTCCTCTATGCACACCTTCTCCGGGTTTCCTCCCCTGAACTGTCA
Organism: Aquarana catesbeiana; assembly: GCF_042186555.1. Taxonomy (NCBI): domain Eukaryota; kingdom Metazoa; phylum Chordata; class Amphibia; order Anura; family Ranidae; genus Aquarana; species Aquarana catesbeiana. Next base: position 245,938,991 of record NC_133332.1, on the reverse strand, counting down.
GTGCTCCGACAGCGTTGGACACACGATATTCCAGGGCTGGACTCTGAAGATTGGGAGGACATGTGGGAGTTCCCATTCAAAATTCTTGTCTCTTTACAGGACCGCCTCATACAATATAAAATTGCCCATAGGGCGTACATTACCCTTTATAGGTTGCATAAAATGAAAACGCCTTTATCCTCGGAGTGCTGGCGATGTACCCAAGCTCCAGATGACTTCATACATATCTTCTGGTTCTGCCCCGCAATCAGTGTATACTGGACATAAATAGTTTATGCGATTCAGGAAATAGTGGATATTGACATAACCCCAACGCCACAGTTGTGTTTATTGGGGTTGGTGGAGGAATTAGCCCCCAGGGTGGCGGAGAGAACTTTGATCAGACGTCTTTTTTATGCTAGGAAAATTATTACACTTTGTTGGAAAAAACGGCCCCACCTTCCCTCTCTTTCTGGAAAACACATGTCAATAATGTATTACCTCTATACAAAGACACATATCACCATAGAGGTTGCCCTAAAAAATATGATAGAGTATGGGCCAAATGGTTGGCTGAGCCGTCTACCGCATCATCTGCTTGAGTAGTATAGCAGTTAAATGTGTATCCCCCCTCATGATGAGGTTATTTATAGTTCCTCTTGACGTTCCTCTCTGTTGCAGGTCACGATATTGACGTCCTTATATTTTTCTGTGTTGTACATACAAATTTGGGACTGAGACACTACCTCACCCCTTCTCACGTTATCTCTCAATATCTGTTACATTATGGTGGAGCTACCGTGATAGGGGTATGCATATTTATATATACATTTTTTTGACTGATTATATACATTTTGCAATCATATCTTTAGATTCTGGACTTTTCTTTAGGGTCACTCTCTCTCCCAGTTTATTACTCCTCTGTCCACCATGGAATAATATCAGGGCATTACTTGGGAACATACCATGCATGGGTACCAAACCAAGTACGGGGATACCAGTGGGACATCCATTGATGTCCTAGGTTTCTTTTTTTATAGACTTGATCTGGAAGCGCAATATGTTTCTGATCCTTCTGATTCTACATATCAACAATGGAAACATGCTGAAAGATCATATGCCATACAACAGAAGGAAGTGCAGCCAAATCTTTGCAGTATTAAAACAGGAGCGTCTTTGGGGAAGACCAGAACATGGAAATTGTGGTGTGAACAAGACCTGAGCCAGAATGTTAGACCTGTGATCAGTGAGTGACTACGGACTAGCCTGTTCAGGAGCTGATGATCCATGGGAACAGGAACAAAGCTAGCCTGTGAGTTGCCCAAGGTGAGATTGAGGTGTTGATTACTACTACTGGTCACCACTACCTGAGCGCTGTGGAATCATGGGATGAACTTTGACACCCTGACATTCTCGGGACATTGCCTGGCTGTACCAAGTTCTGCGCTGGCATGCTGAACATCTTGGGTAGGAAGGACCCCTCACTGTTGTCCAAGGCTGTATCAGCCAAGGTATACTCTGGTCACATAGATACACATTTTGCTCTGATTGGACTGTGCCAATTTCATGATCAGGTGATCAGAGTGACTTTGTGAGTCCACCACATACTTGTGTTCATGGGGCGAGTAACAGACATTTGATGTTTCAAGGATCTACTGAACCACTGCTGGAGAGACCCCTGTTATAAGGGTTGAACATGCCATTGAGCCCTTTTGATCATAGGGATTGTAGCATAGACTGTTCCAATGATCTTAAGACACTTTGTCACAAAGAGAGCGTGAGCAGAGAGGGATTCTTGCAGACCTAACTACTAATACCTATTCTATTGGAAGAGAAATTGTTGCATATGTGCTGGAACAGGCTGCTTTGTTTTCTCTTGTTTTTGAATATTTGTGCAGATAAGGATTCTTTTGGAATTGGTCAGCTCAGATCAGTTGTGGCCCTGACTTACTGGCAAGAGTCACGCACCTGTCTGTTTATTTTTTTTTTGTTTTTTTTAAACAAAAGTTTTTATTAAACAATTATACATACAACATATGTAGTACTGATACAGTATAAGTTTCAAGTTGCATTATAGTAGTAAAAATTCTTTCAGGGTACAGGTATCAAGCTCTTATTGGAGGATATATAACATAATCATATAACATACTTCATAGGGTACCTTTCTGAGGAATCAGACTATTATCATGTGCTGGTTTCCGATTCTTGTAGCCAGCGGTCCCAAATTTTATTGTACTTCGCTGGGCATCCCCTGTTAATATATTGTAGGGTAGTGTTTACATCTACCTTCCAATCAATAAAGCTGGGAGGTAGAGGTCTCATACATTGCCTAGTGATAGTTTTCCTGGCCGAGAATAGTGTTTCCTGTAAGAATATCTTTGTGTATTTGTCAATGGAATCGGGAAATATCCCAAGCAGGCACTGTTTCAGGTCCAGGGAAAGAGGGGATCCCAAAGTGTCATGTAGAGAAGCCACAATCTGTGTACATAGGCCCTGTATTTTGGGGCAGGCCCAAATTGGATGGAAGAACGTACCTATCAGGGAAGAATTGGGCTGTCCACGCTTCTATCTAGCTACTCTCATGGGGGTGAGATATGCTCGGTGTAATATATAGATTTGGGAAAGTTTATCTGAGAGTTTAGGGGATACAGCCTTGCAGGAATCCAAAGCATCACTCCATTCCTCATCCTCCATTGGTCCCACCTCCCTCTCCCAGCGGGGTTTGAGATCATACACTAGTTTAGTAGAAGAAGGGGTAGAAGCATGCTATAGAAGGTCTATATCAACTTTTGGGGGTCCGTGCCTTTAACTACTGCCATAATGACAGTGGGGATGGGTTGTGGAAGGGAGTGTGGAAACTGAGTGGATAGCATGTCGGACCTGTAAAAATCTAAAAAACGTGATTCGGGAGCATGAATTTGTCGCAAAGGGCGTCAAATGTCCTTAGATTTCCAGCTGAGAGCGAGTGGTGTAAATAGTATATCCCCTGCATACCCCAGGTCTCTACAGGTATTTGGAGGAGTTCAGTAAGGAGTTTGTTATGCCGTAATGGGGTGTAGTCATTATGCAATGGTATCTCCAGTTTGTCAGTAGCGAGGTCCCATATACGTCTATAGTAGTATAGTAAGGTCTTTTTGTCACCCTCTGAGTCGGAACCCCCGGAACCTACCGCTATTGTACAAAGTGGATCCTGGGTCCACTGCGCCCAAAGTGGACACAAAAGAATACTGAATCTGTCTCTGTCGGTTTTATTTATGTGGTATAGCTGGGATAACTGAGATGCTATGTAGTAAAGGTTAAAATCAGGTAGGGTTGTGCCACCTAGGTCAGTGGGGTTCTTGAGGGTTCGCCAGGCTAGTTTATGTCTGTCAGTCCCCTAGACAAAAGGCTTGAGCAGAGCTTCCAGAGATTTGAAGTATTTCAGAGGTGGGTAGACCATGGTATGCCATATAATATATAGTATTTTAGGCATCAGGTCCATGTTTATATTTTGGATTTAATAAGAGAGAAAAGAGGCTCGATGTTAAGAGAACTATAATCAGCTGGGTATCTGGATACAAGTATCCCTAAGTGTTTAATGGTGTGAACACGTTGCAGTGGGAGTTGGGACTGTGACTCAGAAGGTGGGAAGCTATCGATAGGCAAGAGTCCAGAGAACGACCCAAATTGTTCTATCGTCTGGAGTGCGGTTTGGAGAGAGGGACCCGAGTCAGCCAAGTATAACAGTGTATCGTCTGCATACATACAAATTTTTTCGGTTAGGGATCCTAAGCACAGCCCTCGGATCTCTGGATTTTCTCAGATAGATATGGCAAGGGGCTCAGCAGCCAGGGCATATAGCAGTGGGGAAAATGGGCAGCCCTGTCTCGTGCCTCTAGTGAGGTCAAACACTGGAGGCGGCCATCCATTAGCCACCACTTTGGCTGTTGGAGTCTGGTGCAATAGTTGAATCCATTTGATAAACTTGGGCCCAAAGCCATATCCCTCTAAGCATCTCTAAAGCTACTACCACTCTACCGAATCAAATGCTTTTGCCGTATCCAAAGTTACCACAACCCGTGTGCTGACGCCAGCGCATGTAGCCTGTAAATTGATGCATAGTTTCCTCAGATTGAATGAGGTATTACAACTGGGCATGAAGCCTGCTTGATCCGTATGTATCAAGGTCAGAATAACCTGTTTAAGACGCATGGCCAGTACCTTGGCTACTATTTTAATATCCACTTGTAGTAGAGAGATAGGTTGATGGGATTCGGGGGTAACCTGGGTCCTTTCCTGGCTTAGGTATAAGAACTATAATTGATTCTCTCATGGAAGGAGGCAGTGTAAAGATCTTGAAGAGGTGATTGTATAAAGCTAACAGTTTGGGGATAAGTATCTCACTATTTGTGAATAGAATTCAATGGGTAAACCTTCCGAACCCGGGGATTTAGACCTAGCAAAGCTAGCTATCGCCGTCGCTATTTCGTTGGTGGTGAGAGGAGACTCCAGGAGGGTGACTTAGTCATCTGTTTACTGTGCAAAAGTAATATCCGCCAGGAAACGGTTCATCGGTTCTACGTCTATAGATACTGTTGATGTGTACAACCCTGCAAAAAAATCTCTGAACATCGAGGTCACACTGGATGGGTCCGTAATCTGTGAAACCCTCGGGATCTAGTAGGGAAATAACAACTGGGGGTCTGTCCTTGCTATGTACCAAGTATGCCAATAGTTTGCCAGCTCTTTTCCCATGTTCAAACAACTTCTGCCTAGAGAAAAATATTTTTTGTCTGGCCCTCTCAAACTGTAATTGGTTCACCACTCTAGTTTGTAGTTTTAGTAGATCAGCATTGGCAGGAGATGCATGTTCTTTTTCTGTGGAGGACAACTCCACCACCGCCTTATCAAAGGCACCAGCAGAGTCAGACTTTAATGTGTGAGATCAGGCATGTGCAGGCATACAGTTTAAAGGAGTCCCAGACTGCTGATGGGGAGGCAGACTGATCATTCTCTGTAGAAGCTTGTCATCTTCTGGTAGTAGAGAGTAGGGGTGCAATGGATCGTCACCGATCCGTGATCCGAACGGGTCAACCTGTTCGGATCGGGACACACGCGATCCACGGAGCGCTCCACTGCCTCGGCCTTAGGAAAGGCCGCGGCTTCGGCCTAGCTTCGGAGCAGCGGCCATCTTGGTACACCCGGCGGCGGTGAGCGCTGACGTCATCACCCCTCAACTCATGGATCTGATCTGGCCGGCTTGGCGGCTTCTATTCTGTAAGGTAAGACTAAACACCACTAGTCTTCCTATACTCATACTGTATACAGTGGGGAGTCTGTGGATATTACAGCTGTGGGGGAGATTGTGGATATTACAGTGGGGGAGACTGTGCATATTACAGCAGTGGGGGGGACTGTGGATATTACAGCAGTGGGGGAGATTGTGGATATTACAGCAGTGGGGGAGATTGTGGATATTACAGCAGTGGGGGAGATTGTGGATATTACAGCAGTGGGGGAGATCAAGTAATTTAAAAGTGTTAATAAACAAAAAAGACAAAACTTATGTTTATTTGTCTTGTCTTTTTTTTTTTTTTCTTTGCTGAACCGAAAATGATCCGATCCGTGACTCTGATCCGAGGAACGATCCGAACCGTGAGTTTTTTGATCCGTTGCACCCCTAGTAGAGAGAGACAAAAATGGGTTTAAATGCCAGGTGCGGGACGGTATGTCAATGGGAATGCTTAAGGTAATCCAGTAAGAGATATGGTCGGATAGAAGCCTGTGGCAGAAAGCCGCTTCCTTTAATCTGGGCGCGAGTGTGCGGGATAGTAAGATGAAATCAATGCGGGACATGGTATTGTGGGTGGACGAGAGGCACTAGTAGGCCTGGGTATGTAGGAACTTGCATCTCCATGTGTCTACTAAATTAAAGGTGGAGATGAGTCTCGAGAATCTGGTGCTACTAGTAATCCCCGTAGTTGGCAGTGATGGTTGAAGCCTGTCTAGGGTGAGAATAAGTGTGGTATTGAAATCACCCAGCCAAATTGCTTGTGTTGTGGGGTGGCGAGTCATGAACGAGAATCCCTCCGTGATAACAGAGGCAGAGAATGGGGGGGGGGACATAAAAGGCCAGCAAGAGGAAAGGCTCTCCATACAGTTTGGTAGATAGAAATACATAGTGCCCCTGGGGGTCAGTGGAGACATAACATAATTCAAAGTGTACTGATTTGGGAATAAGGACTGGAACTCCCCGAGCATGGGATGTGTGGGTAGAATGGAAGGCCCACCAAACCCATGTGCGCCGGAGAGCACAAATATATCCGCTCGCTGCTTTTTAAGGAATGCGAGGGCTGCCGAACATTTGATCATGTCACGCATGCCTCTCAAATTCCAAGTGAGACATTTTATAGATGCCATAATCTAGACTTTACATAGGGAGGTGGAACAGTAATAGCCAATAGCAGTTTCCCTACAGACAGGTCAGTAGGATCTGCATAACCCAGACATTGTATTAATAAAAGTAAGCTTGAAAGAAGATAGAAGGAACAAATAATGAAAAAACATCTTTGAATCACTTGTACCTGGAGCATGTCATATGTATTGTTACACATTAAAAGAACAATCCCCTCCCCCCACCCTACCCTACACCTTGGAAGGAAGATATTGGGTCATTGCCCTGAGCAAAAAGTCATCTGTGATAGTGAACCAGTCCCAGCAGCCTTCCCAGCCTGTATAGCTGTATTTCCTAGTGGTAGGTGGGGCAAAGTTTTGCTGCACTTTACACGCGTTCTGTAGGATTACAATGTCCCCGGAGCCATAGTGTCAAACATAATGCAAAAAAAAAAAAAAAAAAAAAACTTAAAATAGGGGGAGTAATAAACCACAGGAACTGGACTCATGTGGACAAAAGTAGTAGGACTCCTGGAGGTCTCTTGCATGTGTAGTCAGCAAACCTCTAGACATATAAGAAAAGGCCCCCGAGATAGAAAAGTAAAAAGAATTGTGAAAACGTACTTAGCCAGGATGTAGGTCACAAGTGACTCCGCAGCGAGTGTTAGTCAGAGGGAGCTAACTGAACTTAGGATGTGGCGCCGTAGTTTAAAGGCTGCGCGGCATCCTGGTGAGGTGTTGCAATAGACTACTTGTGGATGTGAGTAGGCCGGAGGTCAAGATTTGCATTGTAAACAGTTATTCCGCTCTCTCAGGGACTCCTCAACGTTCCAGCCATGTGATAGCTTCCTCGGGGTCTTCGAAAAAGAGGACTTGGCCGTCACCCTCTACCCTGAGACGTGCAGGGAACAGCATGGAATACTTGAGGTGACGGTTTCTCAGTCGGCGTTTAGCTTCCATGAAGCCCTGGCGGCGACGCTGGACTTCCGCTGGGAAATCAGGACAGATGGCCACTTTGACATTTCCGAAGGGAATGTTGCCCTTCTCTCTGGCGAGTCTCAAGGCTGCATCCCAATCCTTATGATTCAGGAATTTAGCTATGAATGTGCAGCGGGGAAGTTCCCTGGGGGGGAGGTCTTGCTCCCTCTCAATCGCCAACATGGGGGAGAAGGCCACTCTGCCTTAGGAGGTGTCAAGTAACTGTTCTATGAACGTGGTCGGGTCTTTACCTTGTGCGCCCTCAGGGAGCCCGATAAAGCGTAGGTTACACCTCCGGAGCCTGTTCTCCATGTTGTCCATGTCACCTTCATGGAGCCCAGCCAGGTCCCTGCAGACTTGACCCGGTCGCAGAGTTTCTGGAAGTCCTGCCTAATTAGTGAGAAATCCACTTTGACCTCTTCTATTTGTGCGGTTAGTGAGGTCCGGCAGAATGTTATTGCTTCCAACAGTCAGTGTCAGTGTCCCCTCCCGCCTGTTCCTGCCCGTCCTTCACAGAGCCGCCATCTTCCTCCGGGTCCTCTCTGTCTTGTCGGTGGAATTGTTATAGTTTAACTGCGGTGGCTTTCTGAGCTTTTTAGGGGGACATGATGGAAGGAGTCTAGGGTACTTCTCCAGGTAAGTCAGTGTCGGTTTTGGACAGGGCAAAATCCCCAATCCTCATTAAATTAGTAGGTACAATGCCCGGCGGGTGTGGAGATGCGACTCGGTGTACATCTTGCGGCATGTATGCGCTCTTGATCATCTGATCGAGGGCGAATACTGCTGTGCAAAATGTAAGCACATTGTTTCCCTGGAAGCCCAGGTTCTGAATCTAGGGATACAACTGTCAGCACTGAGGAGACCCTCCATACTAAAGGAGAGCCAGGAACGTACCCGGCAGGTGTCGGCAGGGGCCAGCACAGAAGCGCGTGGAGACAGAGAGGTGCAGGCACTAGAAAAAAAGAGTAGATGGGTTACAGTCAGGAAGGATAGAGAGGAAAGTGCCAGGGAGGCCAATACTGGGCTGGAACATCCCAATAAGTACGCTCCATTGAGTGACATTCTTGAAACCAGTCAGGGACCAGCGCTGCTGGAGCTGAGGGACTCCCCTAGCTGCCAGGGGAAGAACTCCTCCAGTGAGAGTGGGGGAGAAGCGAAGGGAAAGGAAAGACAGATTCTGGTGGTAGGGGACTCAATTTTTAGAAGGACAGAGAGGGCAATCTGTAACAAAGACATGAAGCGCCGAACTGTATCCTATTTACTAGGAGCTTGGGTTCGGCACATCATGGATCTGGTGGACAGATTACTGGGAGGGGCTGGGGAAGACCTGGCTGTCATGGTGCACGCAAGTATGCAAGCTCTTGGAGGGGGTGATAAGGGACTATATACAAGATTTTAGTAATGAAAACGGTATCATTAGCAGTAATCAGCATTATTCATGAAGAATCGTTCTTGCCAAACTAATCTACTGTATTTATTGGCGTATAACACTCACTTCTTCACCATAAAAATCGGGTGCAAATAGCGTGTGCGTGTTATACTCCAATACTTCAATTTTAGCTGCCTCGGAGGGGACAGGGAGGGGGTGGGACGAGCGCCGTCAGGTTACATACAGTGAGAATCTTCTGTTTACTTGGCGGCCTCTGTAATAAGAAGTCCCCTCTCCTGGGCCGCCATTGGACTACTGTTCTGTCTATCATAGGAGATTCTCACTGTATGTAATCTGTCGGCGCTCATCCCGCCCTCCTCCCTGTCCCCTCTAGGCTGCAGATGGGCATCAATCAGTCTGCACTGATGGCATTGGCGAGGCTGCTGCATTGAAGGTAATGGCGAGGCTGCTGCATTGATGGCAATGGCGCGGCTGCTGCATTGATGGCAATGGCGAGGCTGCTGCATTGATGGCAATGGCGAGGCTGCTGCATTGATGGCAGTGGCGAAGCTGCTGCATTGATGGCAATGGCGAGGCTGCTGCATTGATGGCAATGGCGAGGCTGCTGCATTGATGGCAGTGGCGAGGCTGCTGCATTGATGGCAGTGGCGAGGCTGCTGCATTGATGGCAGTGGCGAGGCTGCTGCATTGATGGCAGTGGCGAGGCTGCTGCATTGATGGCAGTGGCGAGGCTGCTGCATTGATGGCAGTGGCGAGGCTGCTGCATTGATGGCAGTGGCGAGGCTGCTGCATTGATGGCAGTGGCGAGGATGCTGCATTGATGGCAATGGTGAGGCTGCAGATGGGCACTGACCCTTATTTTGCTTCAAAGTTCCTTATTTAAAATGTAGGTTTTTTTCCTGAAACTTCCCTCTTAAAATGAATGTGCGTGTTATACGCCTGTGCGTGTTATACGCCGATAAATATGGTTAACCTTCTATTAAGAGGTGAGCTGCCATCTAGATAAAGGAAGACCCGTAGACGTGGTGTATCTGGATCTTGCAAAAGCATTTGACACAGTTCCCCATAAACATTTACTGTACAAAGTAAGGTCCGTTGGCATGGACCATAGGGTGAGTACATGGATTAAAAACTGGCTACAAGGGCGAGTTCAGAGGGTGGTGATAAATGGGGAGTACTCGGAATGGTCAGGGGTGGGTAGTGGAGTCCCCCAGGGTTCTGTGCTGGGACCAATCCTATTTAATTTGTTCATAAACGACCTGGAGGATCAGGTAAACAGTTCAATCTCTGTATTTGCAGACAATACTAAGCTAAACAGGGCAATAACTTCTCCGCAGGATGTGGAAACCTTGCAAGAAGATCTGAACAAATTAATGGGGTGGGCAATTACATGGCAAATAAGTTTTAATGTGGAAAAATGTAAAATAATGCATTTGGGTTGCAAAAATATGAATGCAGTTTACTCACTGGGGGGGGGGACCTCTGGGGGAATCAAGGATAGAAAAGGACCTGGGGGTCCTAGTAGATGATAGGCTCAGCAATGGCATGCACTGCCAAGCTGCTGCTAACAAAGCAAACTGAATATTGGCATGCATTAAAAAGGGGATTAACTCAAGAGATAAAAAGATAATTCTCTTGATTTACAAGACTCTGGTCCGGCTGCACCTGAAGTATGCTATCCACTTCTGGGCACCAGTTCTCAGGAAGGATGTACTGGAAGTGGAGCGAGTACAGAGAAGGGCAACAAAGCTAATAAAGAGACTGGAGGATATTAGTTATGAAGAAAGGTTGCAAGCACTGAACTTATTCTCTTTGGAGAAGAGATGCTTGAGAGGGGATATGATTTCAATTTACAAATACCGTACTGGTGACCCCACAATAGGGATAACATTTTTCCACGGAAGGGAGTTTAATAAGACTCGTGGCCACTCATTAAAATTAGAAGAAAAGAGGTTTAACCTTAAACTGGGTAGAGGGTTCTTTACTACAAGAGTGGCAAGGATGTGGAATTCCCTTCCACAGGCGGTGGTTTCAGCGGGGAGCATCGATAGTTCCAAAAAACTATTAGATAAGCACCTGAATGACTACAACATACAGGGGTATACAATGTAATACTGACATATAAATCACACACATAGGTTGGACTTGATGGACTTGTGTCTTTTTTCAACCTCACCTATTACTATGTAACATGATCCTGTTTTCTCTTCCTGTGTTGAAGTCCTGTTTGCTGCCATGGAGATAGGAAACTGCAATCCACACCAGAAGTTTGTGATCTCTTTGCTTGAGCTGGTCTGTATGCAAGACTGGAATCTTCACTGCTTGAGAAGTTGCCAGTCCTAGGATATATGCCCTGACTTCCAGTCGGTCACCTTTAAAATAGCTTTGTTTAGTTTATCACCAAACATTGTCTGACCTTCATATGGTATTCAGCACCACCCCTGCTTGGGTGCAGGATCAGCCACCCAGGGCACAAAGCCCTCTTCACCGTTACTGCTTATAACATGGATCTAACAGAGGACCTGATGATATCTATTACTGCCTTGCTGATGTAGTCAACGGAGAGCTTCTATTCCCTCAGAGTTGATATCATGCGCTCCTTGTCTCGTCAATTCGCATTGGGTCTTCAATGCTCCCCACCCATATATTGAAAGCCTTCATCAGTGCTGTCAGAGCTTTTGTTGGATCTTCTTTGAATCCATGTCAGTGTTTATATCTAGCATATCTCTGAATGACACACTGCATCATCATGTCTGCATGTCAGCATGCCCCGGGACTGTGATGTCATAAGGGGGCGTGGTCACCGGATGACATCACCCGGTGACCACGCCCCATGCCTATATAAGTCATCGCGAGGCGCTCACACAGCATTACAGCGGGAGAGAGCGTCGTGTCAACATCGGAAGAAGAGAAGAGGGAAGAAGTCATCGAAGAAGACCGGGCCACCGCTAGCAAGAGAGCGGAAAAAGAGCAGAAGATAGCAGAGGAGCCCGGGAGAAGAACCGGACACTGGGAGAAGAGGCCGGAGAGAGCGGAGAAGAACCGGACATTGGGAGAAGAGGCCGGAGAGAGTGGAGAAGAACCGGACATCGGGAGAAGAGGCTGGAGAGACCCCCGAAGCCGGAAGAAGGCCCCTGGAGCTGCCTAATAAATTACTTTAAAAACCTGTCTAGTGTGTTTTTTTTATTGACACTTTTTTCCCTAGGTGAATGGATAGGGGTACTATATACCCCATACTCATTCACATAGGGTGGGGGGCCGGGATCTGGGGGCCCCGTATTAAAAGGGGCTCCCGGATTCCGATAAGCCCCTCACCCGCAGACCCCGACAACCAACGTCCAGGGTTGTCAGGAAGAGGCCCTTGTCCTCATCAACATGGGCACAATGTGCTTTGGGGTGGGGGGGCCGCAGGGCGCCCCCCTCTCCCAAAGCACCCACCCCCCATGTTGAGGGCATGCCGCCTGGTACGTTGAGGAGGGGGGCGCTCGCTCATCCCCACCCACTTTCCTGACTGGCCGGGCTGCGTGCTCGGATAAGGGTCTGGTATGGATTTTGGTGGAGACCCCCACGCCGTTTTTTCAGCATAGGGGGTGCCCCTTAAAATCCATACCAGACCTAAGGGCCTGGTATGCCCCTGGAGGGGAACCCATGCCTGTTTTTTATTTAAAATTTGGCGTGGAGTTCCCCCTCATGATTCATACCAAACACAGTGCCTGGCATTGGCGGGGATCTAAGTCGGATCCCCGCACCAGTGTGAACCCGGCTCGCAAGGTGTCAATCTCGCGGATAAAAGAGGCTAGATTGACACAATATCAGACAATACAGAAGTTGACCAAAGAGTGGTGGTAAGGAGCTGAAAAACCACGTGATTTGGTGAAAGTTGGCTGAAAAAGTTCTGCCGTGTGTATGCAATACAAACTTATGGCCAACGCCCTTTGTACAAAAATCCAAGGGAAAGTTTGTACAAAGTCCTATCGTGTGTATGAGGCTTTAGAGAGATTTCCCCTCACTTTCTGTCCTGCTGACATTTGATCAGACAGGAAGTGAGGGGACAGAAAGTCAGGAAAATTCTCTAACAGAGCCCTGGATAGCAGTAAAAAACAGACAGCAGTTCAAATTCTTCCCCACTCTATCCAAAACAAAAAAAATTAACTCTTGGCTTGACATGCACTTTAAATAAGGGGGCATGGTTTTGGACCACAGGGGAGGAAATAGATTTTACCTAAATGAGGAGGATCAGATTCATTTGATACTTTTGTTGCTTTTGCTAAAGGTATGTGCAGCAGCATTAGCAAAACATTTTTTCATTTTCACTTGAGAAATATGTAAATTGCCTGACCCAACCTGATGTATATCAAATAATGAATCTGTTTGCTTTTTCTGTAGTGGCAACCCTAATATGTTCCCCTGATCCAAGTCTGACAGACAGCTAGGTAAAGTGTGCTTACCTTATTAAACTGCAGTGTAATAATGAAATAGTTATTCCTTGTTGTTGCCACTAGATGTCACTAGTTTTCTAATTAGTATTCTGTGTCTTCTTTTTCAGTAAAGTAGTACAAAGGACAGTCATAAAGAGCAGTAACCCATATTAGTCGCTCAGAAATCATCATTAAACTAAATAAACAAGTATGCATCATGTCATTGGTCATTAGAGGAAAATGTCCCAGCACTAGTATAAATGGTACCAAACATAGCCCTGTCCTTGATGTGAATGGAAACAATGGATGGCAGTCAATGCGTTGGTGGAAGAATGTCCTTGTGTCAGTGGAGAGCCCTAAGGTAGTCAGTAGGGTGCTAATCCTGCCCCAGAGCTGGTGACTTGTGATAAAGAAGCCTCCCAGCATTGGTGGTCAGTGACACTCCCCCCCCGCGTAGGTGGTCATTGGGGAATAAGTGGTTCTAAAATACTCCCTCCTCCTGCAGCATTGCTGGTCAGTTGGTTTCACTTTAATTAAGGCCTCATTCATACAGGCATACTTATGAGTACCCTTGTGCGAAGGGCTGTCTTCTCCCGTATGGGATGCACAGGTGTTCCATGCATTCCATCCCATTCATGTATATTGAGACACAGCGGGATCCAATTTAATAGCTGTGGGTGTGTGTTCCTAAGCACACACTGTCTGTGCGCCCACATGGCAATCAGATTGGGACCAGCACCTGTGTCAGTGCAACCACTGCGTCTCAGTAGACATGAATGGGACTGCCTGTATGCAGGTGCACAGAACACCTGTGCATCCTTTGCAGGTGAAGGCAGCCCCTCACACAGGTGTACGCATAGGTACGCATGTGGGAATGAGGCCTAAGAGCTTCACATCACATGGAGCATCATCTCACCATCTTCTTTTGAGAGATCACTGCCAGAACTATAATCTGCATTGTTGGGGCTGGTGACCATGCAGGTGACCAATACAGGGTTATTGAAATCCTTGGCAAGGCATGTCAATCCATACATAGATTGGTTTAAAAACCCAGGCATTTTTAAATTAAAATATTCAAACAAGACCTAAATCTGCATTGAGTTCAGGGTCTAATGCTAGCTGTACACTGCTAGATATTTAATCCAAATCCTAAAGAATGTTAATCGGGGTATTACATCTTTAGCGCTGCCCTCTTGAGGGTCGCAAGATAAATCAATATACCTCTGGTTGCCCTGACCCTGTGAGTCCTCTGACACCCTGGGTTCAAACATGTTTCCCTTAAATACCAGCAGCAATAAGGTAATACACCAGAATTAGTTAAATCAGGAATAGTTTACTCAATGAGATGAATTGGAAAAGAATCAAAGAACAAACCTGAGTTTTTTTTTTTTCAAATAAAAGTTTATTCAGATGCAGGAAGGCCAAGGGCCCGATAATACAGTTTGTACAGAAACGTGCATCGAGGACGCAGCCTCAAGCACCCATGCAAATAACAGAACAATAATAATGACATCCAATACAGAGACTTTCATGTATTAATAAAGAAAAGACAAAAGGGATATACACATGCGAAAGACTACCACTCTGCTTTATTACTCATCTTGTTAGGAAGCCCTTTTTTTCCTGCCATTTTCCTTTTTCCACAATAAAATACTAAGTCAATAGAATTATAGAGAAAAATTAAATGAGAGACAAACAGAAAAAAAAAAAAAAGGAAAGAGCAGGGGGATAGGAAGGCGGAGGAATGGGGTAAATGGGGGAGGTAAGAGGGGAGCACGGAGTCGGCGAGCTAGTATGTCCTGTGACAGCTTCCTCTGATTAGCCGTCTACTGTATTTCTTGAGTCCGATAAAAGAGCACGGCCCTCATCTGAAAATATATATAGCATCCAACCTGTCCAGGTCTTATCATATTGTTCTTTTTGGTTGCGCGCTGTGAGTATAAGATCCTCCATATTCCTAACATCCTCCACCTTTTTAAGCCACATACCCATACTTGGAGTCCTAGTAGATTTCCATAACAGTGGGATACAAGCCTTTGCCGCATCTAGAAGATGACGGGTCAGGGATTTTTTGTATGCCTTTCTGGACATGGTGGTTGCGTGGAGCAGAAAGGTGGCAGGGTCAGCTGTAACGGGGCGTTCTGTGAACTTTTGTATGGTCTGTTGTATAGATCTCCAAAACTGCTCCAGCCTAGGGCAGGACCAGAACACATGGAGAATCGTGCCCGATTCTTCACCACATCTCCAGCAGAGTCCTGATGAGGATGGGAAGAATTTTTGTAACTTTGCAGGTGTGTTGTACCATCTGGTGAGTAACTTGTAGTTTGTTTCTTGTGTCTTAGTACATATTGAGGACTTAAATGTAAAATGTAAAATGTTCTGTTTTTGCTTTGATGAAAGGGTACACTGTAAGTCTCTTTCCCACGCCTCCAGAGAGGGTAGCTGAAAGTTATCTGGGGGAATGTTTAACAGCTGATATGTCAACGACAATGAGTGGGGTAGGGCACCCTCTTCCGAGCAGTATAATTCGTAGGTGGTCAGCGCGCGTCCAAATTGTTTCGAGGAAGGGAGAGATCTAAGGAAGTGGCTAAGCTGTTGAGCCCTCCAGAAATCTAAACGGAACGGACCCTCCGGTCGCATGAGGTCGGCAACAGAGACCCAATTTCCATTTGTAATGAAGTGGGATGCTTGCGAGAGACCCGTATTGCACAGAGATTTAAAGATTGGATCGGTATACCCCGGGCTAAATTCTGGAGTGCCCAATATTGGGCGCAGTGGGGAACCAAACGGAGCGAGGTGTACACGAGCGAAAAGCGATGCGCCGGTTTGCGTGGTGACCCCTATTAAGGGGTGCCTCTTTACGTTTTCCGGTAAGAAAACGTGACACCATGTGGCCCTGTTTAATGGTACGGGGCACTGACTCTGTTCTAATTGTGTCCATAGCTTCGTGGATTGGTGGCGGTTCCAATCAATAATTCTGGTCAGGTGGGTTGCTTGATGGTATTTGCGGAGGTCCGGTACTGCAAGACCTCCATATGCTTTAGGTAGGGTGAGTAGTCTTTTATTAAGTCTGGGTCTCTTGTGTGCCCAAATAAAATTGAAAAAAAGGGCACTAGCCTGGACAAAATAGTGCGAGGGTATATGGACCGGTAACGCTTGTAACAGGTACAAAAATTTTGGCAGAATGCACATCTTCAGGATGTTACATCTACCAAACCAGGAGTATAGACCTGTGTTCCAAGTGGAGAGAAGGGATCTGACCTTAGTTAGAAGCGGAGGGAAGTTTAGGCCGAATGTCTGGGATAGTTTTGGGGGAAGGTATGTGCCAAGATATTTTAATGCTGTGGTGGTCCACCTAAATTTGAAGCTATTTTGAAGAACAGAGAGATGGCGAGGGGACATCCCCACCCCCATTGCCTCTGATTTGTTAAGATTGATCTTCAGATTGGATAATTTACCATAGGATTCAAATTCTTGGAGTAGGTTGGGCAGGGAGATTACTGGGTTGGTGAGAGTAAACAGCATGTCATCTGCATATGCCGCTATTTTCTGTTGTGACCCTCCCACATCCACCCCCGCTATGTCCGGATGAGCACGCACAGTCCGCAGAAAGGGTTCCAACAACAGGGCGAACGGGAGTGGGGACAGGGGACATCCCTGGCGGGTCCCGTTTCGAATTGCAAAGGGAACCGACAGTATCCCATTAGCACGAACACGTGCCAAGGGATTGGATTATAGTGATTCTATCCAAGACAACATCCTGCCTCCCAGACCTATATGTTTTAGGACCGAGGTCATGTAACGCCAATCCACCCTGTCGAAGGCCTTCTCCGCATCCGTGCTCAAGAAAATGCAAGGGGTCTTATGTTGGTTAACTACATGTAGGATGTTTAGGACTTTAATCGTATTATCCCTGGCCTCTCTGGTTGGGATAAACCCCACTTGATCCAAATGAATCAGGGAGGGGAGATATGTTTGGAGTCTAGTGGACAGTATTTTTGTAAAAATTTTTAAGTCTAAATTTAGTAGCGAGATTGGCCTGTAGCTTCCGCACATCCCCGCATCTTTCCCCTCTTTTGGAATTACTGCAATATGTGCTAGCAGCGTATCTCTGGGGATATGTGTACTAGAATCCAGTGAGTTAAAGAATTTGTGTAAGTGGGCTCCCAGGGACGGAAGTAGGGATTTATAGTATAGAGCCGTAAAGCCATCCGGTCCCGGTGCCTTCCCTAGCTTCATGGCTTTAATTGCACTTTGAATTTCCTCCATAGAGATGGGTTCATCCAATAACTCACTGGCTTCAGCTGGTAATTTGGGCATTCCAGATTTACACAAATAATCTTCTATATGGGATTGTGATGTGGGTGTCCGCTGTAAATTATATAGGGACGAGTAAAAGTCTTTGAATTCCGTGGCTATCTGTTGTGGGAGAGTCATCCTCTGTCCAGAGGACGACATTATGTGGGGGATATAATTTGCAAGGTGTTGTTCCCGGAGTGATTTGGCCAGTAGTTTCCCACACTTGTTCCCTGACTCATAAGACACCCTTCTACAGATTTGCATTGCAGCTTTTGCTCTAAATTGCATTAAATCCGTGATTTTGGTACGTAAGAGCACTAGTTCCGCCTCTCCCTTGGGTGTTTGGGCATGTTTGTGTCTTGCCTCTGCTAAGTGTAGGTCCTGTAAGAGAGCTGTCAGTTGTTTCGATCTGTCTCGTTTGATACGTGTCCCATGCTTGATTAGGATGCCGCGGATCACCGCTTTATGTGCCTCCCAAACAATACCAGGGTCACTATCAGGGGTATTATTGAGTTTAAAGTAAAACTCTAATTCTCTTGTTACATCCTTAAGCACTTCTTCGTCCTGTAGGAGGCTTTCATTTAGTCTCCAGGTCCTTGGTCTGTCTGTAGTGTTGTCGGTCAGGGCATACGTCAGGAGAACTGGAGCGTGGTCAGACCATGTGATGGAGCCTATCTTGGAATCTCTAAGGGCATGTAATTGGGCATGAGGTATCAGGAAGTAGTCGATTCTGGAATATTGTTTATAGGGGTTAGAGTAAAAGGTGTAGTCGCGTTCATTCGGATGTAGGAGCCTCCATACATCAATCAACTGCGCCTTATGTAATGCTTTAGAAATCCTTTTCCTAGTCCTAGGAGTGACAGAGGAGGTCCCCGATGAGGTATCCTCAGAAGGGATAAGCGGGATATTCAAATCCCCCCCGACTATAAGATGGCCTCTCGCAAATGTCACCAGGTCTTCTAACACCTTAACCAGAAAATTGTCTTGTTGGGCGTTTGGTGCGTAAATGTTTGCAAGGGTCACCATGATGCCTCCAATCTCCCCCCTGAGGAACAGATACCTCCCCCCTGGGTCATACATTGTATCCGCACATTTCCAGGGTACTCTGTTGGAGATTAATATGGATACTCCACGTGTTTTAGTGGATCCATTTGTGGCGTGATATACCGCCGGGAAGTGCCTACCCCTCAAGACAGGGAGACCGCCCTCTTTGAAATGTGTTTCCTGTATTAGGGCTAGGTCTGTCTTATGGCGTTTTAGGTCCTGTAGTAACATGCGCCGTTTTTCCGGCACGTTCAGGCCCTTAGCATTCAATGAGAAGACATTCACCGACTCCATGTCTCCCGTGAAAAAAAAAAAAAACCCCTGAACTAAATAAAAGGGAAGGTGGGGGAGGGTGTAGAGGTAGGGTGAAGCAGAAGCTCAAGAGATAGAGAAACGTAGAATAGTAAAGAAGAAGAAGAGAGAGGGTTCAAAGACTAGTAAACACCAGTCTAAAACAGAAGGTGTTTTCTATGTAAGTAGCACCCTAGTGCTAAGACGCTCTCTGGAATTAGTCCAGTAATCGAGCGCAGGCCTAATTAGGGTAGTGGAGAGAAATAGCCAGTAAGGAGCTCGCTGGCTACCCCTCTGCATCCCTTATTACGTGGTATTTGTCTACAACTATTCTATGACGGTCAAAATACATATTAAATTGAAGGCACAAAATTCGGCTCTGGTATAGAATAACATATATTATTATTATGCAAGCTGTATGCATGTTGGTACCAGTTGTGTCATACACTTCTATAGGTTTCAAGCAGCTCCCAACTTCTAAAACTGCAACTTATAAAACTGTAGTTTGCCTGTCATTAAACTTAAACATGTTATCCTAGCTGTCCACAATTATCTTATGGCTGTGTAAGATGGGTCATTCAGAGACCACAGTCATGGAAAGCGCTATCAGATCTAATCCTTCCCCCACTCACCCTTTTAAGTGTTATAGTTTGCGGCTATCTCCATGTGAAATGAGGCTGGTAAACTCAGTGTAACCAAGACTTATGCCATCTCCCTCCCCAGTGTTATACCTGAGACACGGGATCAGGTCCGGTACGAGCTGGGTCAGTCAAGGAGAGTCACAAACAGAGCCTTATACCTGTTGAGAGTGTCCCATAGTCCGGATGACCATGTTGACTTTATTCTTCTTCGCTGTTCCTCAGGCTTTCGTTTGGCTACAGCAAGGAAAGTCCCGACTTAAGCAGCTTGTATAGCTTTCGCCAGTGGCGTACGGGTAGATTGCTCTGACTAGATCCAATTATCGGCATTGTGCATATATGTGTCGCTGAAAACTAAAGTTTCTCCATGAGAGTTCTCTCGTGACTTTCCTCCCTTTCTCTTGGAGCGTTGGCGCTATGCGCATGTCAGAGAGCTTTGGGATTTACACCGCAGGACAGCTGACACTTGCTAGGTGTCAATAGCCATGTGTGAACCGAAGGAGTCTGAGAGGCAGCATACTGTAGGCAGGCACGAAAGAAAAACAACAAAAGGTTGCCCAACACAGGAAGGGTACATGAAACTCCCTTCCAAAGAACAAACTCATGGGGCTGTTTGTATTGCCACGGAGATCCATGCTCAGGGATCCCTCCTCCCTTCAGCCGAGGGTGAGCGGTTCCTCCTGCGAGCTCTTTGCTGGCGTGGTGGCAGCTGGTTCTGGCGGGGATCGTTGCCTATTCGGTTCCTCGGGTTTGGGACGAACGCCAGCCAGTCTGGCACCGGGATCGGCTCAGCGGCTATGAATTCGAAGAAAGCTGGCAGATCAAGCGGAGTGCGCAGGGTGAAGAAGGAAGTTCCCTTTCGGAATGTAACCGCTAGTGGGTATCCCCAGCGATATGTGCAGCCTTGGCGTTTGGCAAACTCCAGATCTGGTCTCAGCAGCGCTCTCCTCTGAAGCGTTGCTCTGGATAGGTCAGGGAGGATTTTAATCATAGCACCGTCCCATTCCACCTCACCTTGATCCCATGCCTTCCTCAAAAGGAGTTCTTTCTGGGTATAACGGTGGAGCCGACACAGAACATCCCGGGGTCTCTCCGGATCGGTCGGCTTGGGGCCCAGTGTTCTATGCACTCGGTCTAATTCCAGGGGCGGCGGATCTGTGCCCAGGAGCTTGTGAAAAATGGCGGTGACCGATGATGCCAGGTCTTCTGCGGTTGTGGTTTCGGGGATGCCTCGCAGCCGCAGGTTATTGCGGCGGCTGCGGTCCTCCAAATCTTCCAAATTAAGTTGTAGGTCAACTGCCTTTGATGTCTGTGTCTCTTGTGCCCTCTCCAGCGCTAGAACCCGCTGTGTGAGAGAAGATACCGTCAAGTCATTAGAGTCTACCTTGGCTGTCAGATCCTGTACCTCTGTCCTCAGCTCCTGCATATCTCTGCTGTGCGCCTCCTCCAGTCTGAGAATGAGGGACTCCATGTCGGATCTAGAGGGCAAGGCCTCGATATCCGCCTTAGTAGGTAGGGTTTGTAGAATGCTCCGGAGGTCCTCCGGAATACCGCTGTGCCGCTGCGACGAGCTTGCCATGTCTGCTCTGGGTGTCTCTGAGATGTCAAACACCGAATCTGAGGTCGTGGATGGGACCGGTAAGTCTGATTTGTTCGTCTCGCTCTGGGCTAGACCACGAGGCGACGTAGCAATGGCGCCTGGAGATGTCCTCTGCTGGTCTTTGAAATAGCGCTTAATACCACTCCGGGGGGTCAGGAAGCTGGAACCGCTGACTGAAGAACGTGTCTTGTATCTTTTAGTAGATATCATGCCTTGCATGTAGTAACGAAAAGCCGTCAAATAGTGGGATACCGAGGGGCAATACCAGGAGCTCACAGATAATGCTTCCTCACTCGGCCATTGCTAAGCCACTCCCCCCACAAACCTGAGTTTAACCCTAAAAAGGTTGTCTTACAAAGGATATTATTGGTAGCAAAATAACTATCACCTTTATGATTCAAACATTCAACAGTGTACACTATATTCCCTATACTCAAATAAGTGCATATAATGTCTATGTGAGTGGGCTACAGAAGAGCAGAGGAATGACTCTTAGGAGTGTCAGACCCCTCTCTACTGCTCCTTCACATATGAATAGGAAAACAACAGATAAACAAGTACAACTTCAGCAAACAGTAACTGTAATACAATTCAACCTGCTTTTACAGAGAGTTTTTGGTGAAATGCAGCTTTTCAAGCTATGATATGCTGGAAGAGATCTTTGAACTAAAGATGGTAATGGGTGCAGGAAACAATGATGTCTATATATATATATATATATATATATATATATATATATATACATACACAGTGTCTATCAGGCTGGGCTATTGCCCGCTCACCACACTGGAACAGAAGAGGATGATGATGATAAGGATGATGATGATGATCTCTTAGGAATGTGGCTCAAGGGATGACCTCCAGCCTCCGCCATGCCACGCCACACCACGGCTCACACAAATCAAATATCCCTGCAGGGTGGATGGAACAGGAGCGGCCTCCAGGCTGCTGCCGGACAATGAAGGGGAACTGTCCGCAGGTGTTCTTCCAGATCCCTGCAGGGTAAATCCGCCAGAGCAGGCTGCAAAACAACTGCAGCTTACCCTGTAACAGATTCCCTGCATGCAGATCCATGCCGGTCCCAAGAGAGCGCGCCAGGCTCTAAGCCTGTTCCTTTATAGTCCCTCCCAGTGGTCTGTTCTTCTCCATCAGCCAGCTGGTAGTTGTAGTTTCACATAATTCAGCAAGAGGGTGTTTCCTACCTGTATGGACTACATGTCCCAAGATGCTTTGCTCTGTCTTGTCTCTGATTTAGAAAGTAACAGGACATCCCACACTGGAACACTAGAGGGAAACCGCTTCCTCTGAAACAATGCCACACAGTGTCTTCTGATTGCAGGAATAAACAGATATCCAGCTCCTGGCCACACATCATTGACTCAACAAGTTCCTATGAATATATTTGTTTGACTGCCATGCCAATGTTAATGAAATGAAGGAATGCAAAGTAGATTTAAACGTACAGTCTAAGTACATAAGTCGAGGATGTTATAGTGGATATACAGAATACATTGCAATATACTAGATTATACTTATAATTTGGAACATACTCTATACTTCTAAATTGACCAAAACTTTCATTTGCATTGTTCTTCCATGCATTCACTTTTTTTCCAGACTAATAACCACATTAGGGGCTCATTCATGCAATTTGCAGTGATTTGTGTTTTCCGCACTGGATAAACGCAAGTTCTTGCTAAGGAACATAGAAAACAAGTGTTTTCCAAGTACCCCGTTTGCACTGCAATGCTTTTTGTGATGTGTGTTGCGGAAAAATGCAGCATATCTGCATCTTTCTCTGCTGGACTGGATAGCAATACAGCGCAATGCACTGCACCGTTGTGCAGGGACACGAATGAAGTGTCACTATGAAAAAAAAAAAAGAACAAAACAAATAAAAAATAAAAAAAAGTGCAAAGCGCAACACAACATTATGCTGCGTTGTGTGAACCAAGCCTTAGGCCTCTTTCACACGGGGCAGATCAGTCATGATCCGCCCCGTGAACACACGCTGGCTCAGCGGGGATCGCTCCGCCGATCCCCGCTGAGCAGGAAGATGACAGGTGCATCGCTGCACGCTGTGCAGCGACGGACCTGTCAGAGCGCCGCTCTCCCCTATGGGGGATCGGATGATGACGGTCCGTAGTGTCCGTCGTCATCCGATCCGATCCGAAAACGGAGGGAAAAGTAGGTTTTTCCTCCGTTACACTTTTCGGATCGGAGCGGGGTCGGATGTCAGCGGACATGTCACCGCTGACATCCGACGCTCCATAGGGATGACTGTATGTCCGTTTTTCATCCGAAAACGGATGGATGAAAAACGGACATACGGATCATCCGTGTGAAAGAGGCCTAACTAGAAGAATTTTGTTAGTTCAGTTAGGATATGATAAACATTTTGCATTCTTATTCTTCTTTGATTTTTTTTAGGCTCACTACAGTTAAAAAAGATCATTCATTCGGAATCATTCACACGGGAACATACATACCTCCCAACTTTTTGAGATGGCAATGAGGGACACCTATCAGCAAAAGTATGCAGGCATAGGACACACCCCTTGCCACGCCCACTTAAAGGAGACTTGTACAAAAAACAAGATTAGTTAAACCCACAAGTGCTTTTTTTACCACTACTATTCCTTTATTTTGGCTTTTGGAATTTACAAATGCAGCAATTTAGAAATCAGATGAAAGGTTTAGCACTGGTAAACACTTTTTGAAGAAAAAAGTGCATTTTATATACAGCTATATAGATCAGACCAAACTGAGGGACAAATCAGGACAGAGGGACATTGCTCCAAATCAGGGACAGTCCCTCAAAATCAGGGACAGTTGGGAGCTATGGAATATATGTAGTTTCTGCATGAAATGCAGAACTAGCAGAAAATCCTGTGTAAAATAATTGCACTTAGGTGCGGTTAGACACGTACAATTCTCCTTTCATTCCAATGAATGACTACACTTTTATCTGGATTCATGCCTGCAGATGCAGCGGTGTGTATGGGCTCATTGGGTACTATTGTGTTGCATTAAATTGCACACATAACTATACGCTGTGTGCATCTAAATGCCACGTTTTTTTTTTTTTTTCTGCTCGTGTGAATGAGCTCTTAGAGAATTGAACAAACATTTTGAAAATTCATGTTTTTAAATGAAAATCTAACGTTGTATGTATTTGTTCACTTTTTTTTCTTTTCTAACCTAAACGGAATATTGACTCAAATGAATGCTTCTCCTTTAACAGGTTGAGCAGTCGATGCTGGATAAAGTGGATGGAGTAAGCTGGATGATGTGTGGGATGGATTGAGCTTCCCTGGCCTGTAGCAGTGGGTGGGAAGATCTGGGAGTAAAGGCAGCTGATGCATAACACACAGGACATTGGCAAGCTGCAGCTGACACCATGGATTTCAATGTGAAGAAGCTAGCCTCTGATGCCGGGATATTCTTCACCAGGGCAGTGCAGGTAAGAGCCAAGCACAAGGATGCAGGGATGGAGGGGGGTGATGATGATTAGAAGAGGGTTCTGGGATCTGCCCCCCACACCCCTCCCTTCTGCAGCATCCTCTGACAGCTGATGCTTCTTATCCCTCCATCTTTGCTGCACTCTGTGCTTCTCCCATTATACAGCCCACCACCTGCTGCCATGAGCCAGGATCTCCCCTGCCAGTCTGCCAACTGCTTCCAACTGTAGGCAGGGCTGGCCACCGCACCCGCCACTATTCTCATAGGGAGTAGTGGGCAGCTGCAGAACATCTAGCTGCATCAGCAGGCTTATTCACCAGGGTAGCGATGATGTGCAAAGCACCCTAAGCCACAGAAACCAAACTGATATCAGTTTACTGTAATCTGATCCCTGAAAGAGGAATTCTAATGGATTGCTATGGGCCTCTGCACATTGAATAAGCCCAATGGATTATTATGATAACTGGAGGAGGGAGATCAAAGTGACAGTTGTGTTTAAGCACATAGTGATTATGTACATAGTAGTTCTGCAACAGAGGCACTCCTTATGTGTACCTATCACCTGTTATCCCTGATAGTAAGGATTTACTGGATGGGCTAAACCAGACTTCATGATGTTGGGGATCTGTGCTTTTTTTTTTTTTTTTTTTTTTTTTTTTTCCTTTTGTTGCCCCTACAGCAGTGTTTAATAATAAACAGTTGCAAACTGTTTAAGAAGATAAACTACAAAGTATATTAATCAATGCATCTTTTAAACTGTCATTGTAACATTTAACTGAAAATAATTCATTATGGGACTTTCATATGTTTATGCAATGTTCCATATCCTGTTTACTGCATAAATAACAATGTTTCCTTCCTTCTGAAAATGCTTGTAACCTGGCAGTCTCTGGCTCCAAGCTGAATTCCAGCAAAGGCAATGTTACACTGGTCCAGCTTGGATCAATGTAAATATGTATGTGCCATACCTGTGGGATCCCCTTGGTACCTGGAAATCACAGTAGTAGGCACCGCTACTACAGTGATTTCCGCCAACTCCCGGGTTCTGTTCTGAGCAGCTGCACTGCAGGTTATCTAACACAGGAGGTTGCATGGGTGTCATTCTGAGAAAAATGTTCATATTCTCAATGCATGAAAAGTGTTTTGTAATTGGATGAGATAGACATTGGGATATCACCACCTCGTCCAATCAGGGAATGCTTTGTATTCATTGAGAATGTCGATTGTTCCTGAATGCTGCCAGTGCCCAGCAAGTGACCTCCTGTGTTCACCGTGCACCAGAGCAGCTGCTCGGCATGGGACCCAGATACTAGTGTTGAGATCACTTAGTAGCAGTGCCTATTACTAAGGATCAGCTCAGGCATGTAAGGAAGTCAGCACAGCGCTAATCACAGGCAGTGAGACATTGTCCCGATGCGCGGCTACAGAGATCGGGAAATGTCTCACTGCCTGTGATTAGCACCGTGCAGTGCCGACCAGGGGCTGATCCAGAGCCTAGTCTCGGGAGGGGCACTGCCATAAAATTTTGCGAGCAATTTGTCGGGGCAGTGGCTGGTGTTGGCGCTTCAATCATCACAGCACCATGGTTGATGTGGGTGTCAGGATGATTGAGGCGCATTATTTATATTATTACATTGTAATGTAAAATGAAATCGTTCAACTCACCATAATGCAGAATCATTGGGAGTCACTTGCTACCGTCGCCTGCCACCAGATGCAGCGTGTCACTTGCCAATGTCGCCTGCCACAACGTGCGGATTGTCACTTGCCAATGTCGCCTGCCACAAGATGCGGATTGTGACTTGCCAATGTCGCCTGCCACAAGATGCGGATTGTGACTTGCCAATGTCGCCTGCCACAAGATGCGGATTGTCACTTGCCAATGTCGCCTGCCACAACATGCGGATTGTCACTTGCCAAGTTGCCAGTGGATGTGTCCCAGAGTGAGGGCGGGCAGTGAGAGATATTGTAACTCATTACCTCATCAGAATATGCATGCAAAAGCATGTTGCATTGCGGCCATCTTGGTACACCCTCACTTGTCAGCAGTAAGACTAGAGTTAGAAGTCGGCAAGCAGACATCTTTATAAACCCACCGGAGTCTTGCTTTTCACAGTTATTTTTAACAGTAAACTCAGCTTATTTAGTGAAATATAAGTTGAGTTTACTGTTAAAAATAACTGTGATAAGCAAGACTCTGGTGGGTGTATAAAGATGTCCGCTTGCCGACTTACAAACACTAGGCTTACTGTGGATGAGTGCGGGAGTACCAAGATGGGCGCGACGCAACGTCCCTTCAGTCACATTATCAGAAGGGGAGCCGCTTCAACACCTGCCTGATCGCTGCCTTGCTAAGCCTCAGTCACACGCCAGCCGCCCACTCCGGGCCGGCGGCATGATTACTCGCTCACCCGCCGGCTCAGGGCTCACCTGCTTGTATGTTCTTGCCTCGGGGGGTGCAATTGCCCCATTGCCCCCCCCCCCCCCCGGATCCACCCCTGGTGCCGACTTCCTGGCGGGCTCTGCACGAGCGGCTTGCGAACATGCCTGAGCTCATCCTTACCTACTCCCAGTGATTTCCAGCTTCCACGGGGATCCCACAGGTGTGTGTGTGTGTGTGTATATATATATATATATATATATATATATATATATATATATATATATATATATATATATATATATATATATATATATATATATATATATATATATATATATATATATATATATATATATATATATATAATATATATTCTCGATCCAAGCTGGACCAGTGTAACTATGTAAAAATTGCCATACCTATATTTCAGCTTTCAATGCTTCCTGGGTAACAAAGAGTGCGCAAACGCACAACCAATGAAGTTAGAACTGCTGACCTGCCTGCTTCTTTCAGGTCCTTTTATATTAAATAGATCCCATCACAAATTTTAACTCCAATCCAGATTATAGCACAGAAAAAATGTATTTTAAATACTTACTTGCAGCTTTTTTTCTTTCCATAAACAATTTTTATTGACTTGCACTGTGCCTCTAAACTTTCTCCCCCTCTCCTTGCACGTTATAGCACTCTCCTCTTCTCCTAATCACTGTCTGTGCTGGCCCAGCTCATTCACCCCTCCCCCACATCCTTTATATGTAGTAGCTAGAGGAGGAGCTAAAGGAAATACTAGACTAGAGTGTCCACTTTGAATCTGCATGGGCTGCTGACATCACATTGTAATTTGGTAGTACCCAGCAGCTGTCTCAAGGCTTTATGATTTCTACACAAGGGGCACATTTACAGTTAAATAATATGTATAAAAATGCATTAAATGCATATATATGATCATATGAGAAGAATGTTGTTGAAATTAATGCTATGGTGACAGGGCCTCTTTAAAGCCATTGGGTCAGCATGAAAGCTGGGCTGCTAGATTTTTAGGCCCCATTCACGTGAAAAGCTGGGGGCGGGAAGTTTGCTGCTTTCAGACGCAGCTAAATGCTGCCTCTGGACAAAGCTATACTCTGTGCTATGGCCACATACAGACTGGACGATTGGCTGCAGCCAGTTTAGCATGCTCTGTGAGCATTTTACTGCTCAGATGGGTACAATTGAACAGTGACAGTGGTCATTTCTTTGTACAGAGTACAAATCTGACAGCTGCCACTGCTGGCTAATACTGTTTGCACACTGTGTGTGTCCGCTACCTCCTGTCAGCTGTCCCTGTAAATGTGGCCTTAGATTATGATCAGTGGTGGCAGCCCCAATACTTTTCTTATGAGGGGTTCATCTTTGTCTAAAAAATAATAAATAAACAACATGTTTTTGCAAGTAAAAAAAAATGTGCATTTTTATTTTTTTTTTCTCAGCAGCCTTCGGAGCTATTTTGGATTGTGGGTGCAATGTCAGGCTCTTGCAGGCGCTTCATACAGCTCACTGCCTATGCCTTTGTATGGGCAGACTATTGCTGAGCTGCAATAAGCGCCAACGGACTATGAGGGCGCTGATGATCACCCTCGTAGTCAATTGAGAACTACAAGTATGTCTGCCCCGGTGGCAGGTGGGATTTGTCGTTTTTTTCATTCAAAGACCGCTGTGAAAGAATGACATGGCTGTATAGGCGGAGTCCTGCACAGCTTCTCTGATTTTTAATGTGACAGAGGCTGTGGGGGAGAGTAATCCCTGTCCACTGTCACGGGGTGAGGGGGGGGGGGGGGATCAGGGAGTGATGGACTGACGATTAGCAACAGGTTACACCACAAATACGTCTGTAACATGTTGTTAAAGCTGAACTTGGCACAATGTAATCGCTCTAAAAATATTGTGACTATAGATTATTTTGTTTAGAACACAGTAATATACAGTGGGGACGGAAAGTATTCAGCCCCCCTTCAATTTTTCACTCTTTGTTATATTGCAGCCATTTGCTAAAATCATTTAAGTTCATTTTTATTGCTCATTAATGTACACACAGCACCCCATACTGACAGAAAAACACAGAATTGTTGACATTTTTGCAGATTTATTAAAAAAGAAAAACTGAAATATCACATGGTCCTAAGTATTCAGACCCTTTGCTGTGACACCTTGAGATGGTTCTACACCTTCATTTGAGTCCAGCTGTGTTTGATTATACTGATTGGACTTGATTAGGAAAGCCACACACCTGTCTATATAAGACCTTACAGCTCACAGTGCATGTCAGAGCAATTGAGAATCATGAGGTCAAAGGAACTGCCTGAAGAACTCAGAGACAGAATTGTGGCAAGGCACAGATCTGGCCAAAAAATTTCTGCTGCACTTAAGGTTCCTAAGAGCACAGTGGCCTCCATAATCCTTAAATGGAAGACGTTTGGGACGACCAGAACCCTTCCTAGAGCTGGCCGTCCGGCCAAACTGAGCTATCGGGGGAGAAGAGCCTTGGTGAGAGAGGTAAAGAAGAACCCAAAGATCACTGTGGCTGAGCTCCAGAGATGTAGTCGGGAGATGGGAGAAAGTGGTACAAAGTCAACCATCACTGCAGCCCTTCACCAGTCGGGGCTTTATGGCAGAGTGGCCCGACGGAAGCCTCTCCTCAGTGCAAAACACATGAAAGCCCGCATGGAGTTTGCTAAAAAAAACACCTGAAGGACTCCAAGATGGTGAGAAATAAGATTCTTTGGTCTGATGAGACCAGGATAGAACTTTTTGGCCTTAATTCTAAGCAGTATGTGTGGAGAAAACCAGGCACTGCTCATCACATGTCCAAAACAGTCCCAACAGTGAAGCATGGTGGTGGCAACATCATGCTGTGGAGGTGTTTTTCAGCTTCAGGGACAGGCGACTGGTTGCAATCAAGGGAAAGATGAATGGGACCAAGTACAGGGATATCCTGGACGAAAACCTTCTCCAGAGCGCTTAGGACCTTTAGACTGGGCTGAAGGTTTACCTTCCAACAAGACAATGACCCTAAGCACACAGCTAAAATAACGAAGGAGTGGCTTCACAACAACTCAGTGACTGTTCTTGAATGGCCCAGCCAGAGCCCTGACTTAAACCCAATTGAGCATCTCTGGAGAGACCTAAAAATGGCTGTCCACCAACGTTTACCATCCAACCTATCAGAACTGGAGAGGACCTGCAAGGAGGAATGGCAGAGGATCCCCAAATCCAGATCTGAAAAACTTGTTGCATCTTTCCCAAAAAGACTCATGGCTGTATTAGATCAAAAGGGTGCTTCTACTAAATACTGAGCAAAGGGTCTGAATACTTGGGACCATGTGATATTTCATATATTCTGTGTTTTTCTGTCAATACGAGGTGCTGTGTGTACATTAATGAGGAAAAAAATGAACTTAAATGATTTTAGCAAATGGCTGCAATATAGCAAAGAGTGAAAACTTTAAGGGGGGTCTGAATACTTTCCGTCCACACTGTATGTCACTTACTCTGACTAGGTACAGCAGTGTATATATATGTGTGTGTGTGTGTGTGTGTGTGTGTGTGTGTGTATGTGTATGTGTGTGTATGTGTGTATATATATGTGTATATGTATATGTGTGTGTGTATATATATATATATATATATATATATATATATATATATATATATATATATATATATACATACACATACATACATACATACCTTTTTCCTAATTTTAGATACTACACGATGGGGTTGACTTACTAAAACTGGAGAGTGCAAAATCTGGTGCACCTCTACATGGTAGCCAATCAGCTTCTAACTTCAGCTTGTTCACTTAAACTTTGAGAAAAAAAAACTGGAAGCTGATTGGCTACCATGCACAGCTGCACCAGATTTTGCACTCTCCAGTTTTAGTAAATCATCCCCACTATGTCCCAGCCCTGATGAAGGGGTCCTCTAGAACAGTGGTTCTCAACCCTGTCCTCAAGTACCCTCAACAGGCCATGTTTACAGGTTTTTCCTTTATCTTGCACAGGTGCTTTAAATCTGAGTGAATGGCTTGGTATTTTGGACAGATATTTTATCTAATTGAAATTCCCAAAACATGGCCTGTTAGGGATACTGCCACTGCTCTAGAACCCACCGAAGAATGGTTTGACTACTGTATGGATTCTTCCATTTGCCTACTGTATATCTGTGCTGCTCTCTTTTCTTCATACTCAAGTTGTTTCAAGAGCTCCTGGGGGCTCCGGTATGTCAGAGAGAAGCCTGGTATCAATCCCTTGAAATTAGAAGGCACAGTTTAGCAGGACACCACATCATTCCAGGGAGCCCAGCACTCCGAAATCACTCTTCATTAGATTTTCATTGAAGAGGAAGTTTAGTATACATTTTCCTGTATTTGGATACAACATTATACGCACTAGGTTATGTGTAATAATGTGTATCTCATTATTTGCAGGTAACTGCTTG